>NW_009633808.1:0-47048 GCF_000690535.1 Cariama cristata
ATGTCCCTGCTTATTGCAGGGGAATTGGAGTAGATGACCGTTAAACGTCACTTCCAACCCAAACCATTCTATGATTCTATGATATTCCCTTAATATTAATAATTGGTAATAATTTTTTGTCCCTGGGTATCATTGTCTAAAAGCATAATGATAGAATAAAAAGTGTAATGTAGCTAATGTTGAGAATTCTGTAACCAAAGGAACTGGAGCCAGAAGCTTTTATATGAGAAAAGAGGAGGGAGGAAAATGTTGTATGAGGTTAATCCTTGGCATTAAAGCTTAACGTTATGTCAAGACTGAGTGTTTTGAGAATATTATTTCTTCAGTGCATGCACACCTGTGTACACTTGCTTGCACTCTCCCTCTAAGGTACTGTCCCAGCAGAAGAGCAAGTTTCTGAACACATCAGGAAAATATGGATAGCTGGGAATCTTACAAGTAGAGCTAGAAGGAATGTGATCAAAGGGAAAAGATGTGAAGCCAATGCCTGAAAATGATCACTGAGAAAACAGGCTAATTGCCACAGCATCCACGGATCAGAATTTCCATATTGTAGAACCAAAGAATCTATTTCCTCTTTCATATAAAATTTTGTTGGAGGATCTAACTAAGCCTGAAAAAATGGAAGGCTTACATGGTGAGGAGATTGTATTTGTCATCTATAAATGGCTAACACTAACCTGACCTATGGTGGAGAATATAGTACTTCCACTGAAAGTTTGCATGTAGGTGAATCTTGAGAACTATTAACATGCCTTATGGGCTGATATAGTCTATAAACAGGGCTGACTTGTCATCTGGTTTGCATCTTTTTATGTAATATGTTAGACTACTATTTGCATACCACACTGTGTCATGGTACGATCTGTCATTGTATTCTATTACCTCAGTTTCCGAAGGAAGGTGTCACCTCTCAAGTTTTCTTTTCTTGTGTTTACTTTAAAACTTTGTTCTAGCCTTTATTCAGGACTCAATATTGATAATGATGGGCTAATTTTTTTGTCAGACAGAAAAAGTACATTCTTTAATAATTTTGTTAGTAGTCATTTTGTATTTAGATTGATGAAAATTCAGATTAGATGAGAGTAAACTTTTAAGTAAGTGTAGTTCTAGCTTCTGGTAGGTGACTTAATTATAATTGAAAATATTTTGTGAAATATTGAAACAAAAATAAAACAATAGCAAAAGAACAATAGCAATAACAAATAAAAGCATTCTTGTAAATATAGTATAGAACAATGCAGGTTATTTGCTTTATAAGAGTAGATTTTCTTCCTCCACTTACAAAGAACTTTGAAAAAGAACGTGCTTTGATCTTTCAAACTTTAATGTTTTTATTGTTATCCTTCATTTGTTTAAAATGATAGCACTAAGACCCTGATATAATATTAATAGTGTTTTAGTGTTCTTATATTTGAATAATTACCTGCTAAAATGATCTCCCTGAGGCCTTATTTGCCTTTTTTTATTTAAGTGCATAGGAAAAAAAGCAAACCTTATTTAGTTTTTAATTCTATTGTACCTAATTTGGTTGAGGCTTTGTGGAAAAATTCACAGCCTGCATTTAAATTTCAAGCTATAGGCACAGTTATCATGGGGAAATTCTTCAGTTTAATAAAGAATGGTTAAAAGTAATGCTATTCACTAACCACAAAAAATAGTATGTAATCTCATACCTTCTATTTATAATGGCCATTCCTTTGTTCCGTACAAATATGCTCAGTTCCATTTGTTACCTGACATATTACAATTTCAGGAATTCTAAGTAAATTATTTTCTCTTGTGTCTACTTCTAGAGGTGAGTGCTGTTTAAAAGTAAGAAAGAAAAAGGAAATAATAGTTACATAGTTGTTAAAGTTTTCAATATAACACAAAACAGTAAACATGCTTTAAAATTCCACCAAATACAGGATGAGAAATAGGACTTACAAAAACATGACAGGATGCCAACAATGCAGGTCAGTGTTGGGTTTAAGGCCTGGGGTCAGGATACATGCACACGCTGAGGATCCAGAGCCGCATAAGTACAAAGATAGCAGCAGATGAAGATAAGTAACTATGCTGTTAATGGATTTTCCCAAAATATCCTCCTTGCTGTCTTCACTGAAAAGTATTCATAAAAGATTAATTTTTTTTTCTTATTTAAAAAATTAATGGTAATAGAGTTTAATGCTTTATAGGGAAATAGGGAGCCAGGAAGGAGTGTTCGTAGATAACTATCAAGCATCTTATTGGCTCTCCACACTCCACCTTTTTTTAATGAGATATAATTTGAAACCTGATCATGTAAGGCGGTGGGGTGGTTTTGGTGTTTTGTTTTGTTTTGTTTTGTTTTTTTGACACTACCACAAAAACAGTGTTGGAGGAGGGAAGCAGGTACTTCCATTTACAAAGTCAATTAATTATGTACACAATCAATAATAACTTTCATGTGTGCAAATTTCTGATTTACTTCATCACATTCTAATTTGATTAGATCTGATAGTCAACAGTTTTTGTGGATACAGAAGTTATCATGATTTGGCCTTGTACCAGTGTATTTATTTAGCTTTAGCTGCTGTGGTGTCACAGGCCTTCCAACAGTAGGTCCTCTACCCTTAATAGTGTCCAAGACTTTAGAACGAACATTTACTGAATAAATAGAGACAGAGAAATAAAATACAACTGAGATTTACCATGGATAATCTGAGCCCAACTTCCTGGTATTTCATTCATTTGATAAGATAGCTGGTAGTTACCAAATAACTGACAGATGTAACAGAAGACATAGTACGGCTGTTGTCTGTATAGCATTCAACATGGGAGTATGTAGGAAATGACTAATGTAAATGTCATAAGAACCATAAATTAGAGTAAGAAATGTACTAGTCTGAGTGACAAAGGGGTAGTTACTGAAAGGGATAGTTAGTATTGTTTCATAGATGGTCTGTAGACTCACTTTTCTTCATGTGTGCTTAGTATGAAGAGTAGGAATATGATAACAAAACTTGGAGCATTAGAAAATTTGGTGGCTTTGTTGGTACACAGAGGAAGTGCAATAGCCTTGGGATCATTTAATTTCATTTACCTGATGCCAGGGAAGGAAATTTTATGTATTATTTATTTTTACCACTTTTTATACCAATTCTGAATTTGAAACCAGAATCAGAAATTCATAATAATGTTCACAAACATTGAACAAGGTTTTGAGATCTTTTTATTAATGAACTAAGAAATAGGCAGGTTGACTTGGTATTCAATAGCATTTTCTTGTGCCACTGAATTAAATGACAGCACATGTGTCCTGGTTTGCCTAAAACAGGACTATTTCTCTTTTTGGGAGTTTTTTCTTTCAGTTAAGTTTGTTCTAAGTAACTGCACTTTCTGAAGGTACAGCTACATGTTTTTTGGACACTGTCTGCTTTTCAGAACTGATAACACTCGATGTTTATAGTTGCTACTGAAGTAATGGTAGGACTTGTATGCGGAGAGGCCCATGTTTATACTTACCTCTATGAGAACCAAGGCCGCTGCTGGCCCTCTTTTGTTAAGCAAGTAAAAAGCCATAGAAGGGTTGCACCTGCCAAAGAGTGCAGATGGGACAGGTAACCAAAAACTGACCAATGAGGTATTCCATCCCATCCACTTCATACATAGTATAAAACTAAGGGATCATGAGGGTGCCGTTCTCTTCTTTCATGACCGGCATCCCTGTGGGACCCTACTTGCTCTCCTGCCTCCGAACCCGATCCGTGCATTCCTGAATCCGATTCCTGTCAGCTGCTGAATCCGGTCTGGGACGTCTGGGTGCCCGCCTTGCTGCAGCAGCGGCGTGAGCCCCTGCAGGCTGTGGCCTGCAATCCCCCGACCGTCATTGGAAAACTCAGTATAGGTTTTGTATACTTTTCCATTTATTTCCATTATCAGTAGTATTAGTATTAATATATTATACAATTTTCCATTATTATTGTATTATTAAAGTAGTTTTAATTTCCAGTCCGTAAGTCTCTCTCCCTTTTCTCCGTCCCTTCCCTCCTGGGGGGAGGGAGGGGTTAACAGAGAGCATCTGCCACCTGTTTTAAGAGCTGGCCCAGCCTTACACAGTGACAACATGTGACAGTGTAAGCAAGAATAATGGACTTACTATGTACATGTCAATTTAATTGGTTTGTTTCACAGTCATGTCAACATAGATTGTTCATTTTAATTTGAAAATTATGGCCTTTATTACACCAAATCAGCTATTTTTGGTAAGTTGGTGGAAGGTAGAGGAATAATAGAATGCATGTCTGTTAATGTGAGTTCTGAGTTTTTTTATTTTAAAAAAAGTTGCAAGACAAAATATGGATATTTACATTTCTTGGACAAATACTCTTACATACTGAATGAAAAGCCCATGTTTAATTATGATGCAGCTAGTAGAATGTAAACATGTAAATAGTTTAATGTGTAAATGACTTGGACATGAGAACTGGAAAAGCTACTTTCCCAAAGGAAAAAAGAAAACACAGCTAATAGCATTAGAAGAGGTGTTAAGCTGAAAGGAGAAAGCCATGTATGAAAATGATAGAAAATTTAAATTAAGGAGACAGAATCGTGGTTGACTTTTGTTACTTAAACATAAAAAAAATGGAAGAAGTACTTACAGAATACTAAGACACTCAGTAATGAAATTATGAGCAAAACCCAGGTGCAGGGATAAAACAAATGAAGACAGAATGGATTTATTCTAATGAATAAAAAGACCCTTCACTCTCATTTCTTTTATACACCAAAGTATACTTGACAGTATTGCTTAATAAAATGGTTTTTCAGTCAAATTTGGTGCAAATGGGTGAAAATATTTTCTGCTGTATTTGTAATGATGCAGATTTTAGATGGAATGTTTTCAGACAGACTGATTCTGTGAATATCCATGGATGTGTTTGTCCCCACCAACACAAACCACTTGTCTGAGTACTTAATATAGTCTAAAAATGCTCCATTAATATAAGTTTACATAAATCAAAAATTATAAAACCAATACAGAGAAATTGTATTATCAAGTAATTAATATGTTGATTTTCCTTCAATGAATCTGATATTATAGTTTATTCATGTTTTTTGGAGGGAAAGAATAAAATAGAGATTTATGGTGGACATACCAAAAGTAGGGAGGATGAATATTTAAACTGCTTTGCTGGTGAATGTGTTTTAGGAAGTTTTATAAGCTTAAATAGGTCTACTAAAACACTAACTATGGTGGGTTTTGTCTTTCCCCTTCTTCATTGAAGCATTTGTAAATATCTAGGAAATTGTAGGATTTTGGATCCTGCTTAAGAATTTCTGTAGATGTGTTTACAGTCTTACCTGTGGTGGTAAACTGGCTTGTCTATGTGGTATAATCCTGACAAATACAAGTAAGCTAACATAAATATTCATGAATGAGAGAACAGTAAATGAAGGAAAAACCAGTAATGTGGCATAGAGTTTCAGGATTGTTTACAGAGTAGCAGAAGTTTCATATCTCTCTAGTGATGCATCAAGATTGGCTGCGTTTCTCTTCCCTTCTTGATAAGCGTACCATTCTGGAGAGTTGTGAAATTCAGGAGTCTGGCAATACTTATGAATATTTAAGAACTGAAGAGGATGTGGGTTCTGATTTCAGGTTTGCAGGTTTGTACTTTGGATACAGTTGACTACTTGCAAGTTGTTTATCTAACATGCCACCCAATGGGATATTTCAATAAGTAACAACTTAGATAAAAATAAAAAATTCTTAGATTTCTCCTCTTGAACTGATTTTAATCTCGTAATCAAATCGATTTTAATAGCATTTCACTAAGTATTCAGTATTTTAACAAAGTAGACAAAGGTCTGAGGAAATAAAGGGTATAATTCCAGTTTCTTAACTAAATTTCATTTGCGTTCTGCGATCATTGAGCATGCTGAAATGTTGTTACAGATCTGTTTCAAAATTAGTTCAGATTACAAGGATATTATTATTATTACAGAGGAATCTTTGAAGGTAAGAAAAATAGCATCTTCCTGAATTCTACCTAAGACCTGGCCCAAATGTCTTTCAATTATCCAATTTTATATGGTCTAGCCAGATTGGGTAGTTGGAAAAGCTTATCATATAAATCAATGAAAGTCTATATTTGATCCTGGGAGCACCCGTTGGTCTTACAGACTTAGATTTGCTTTAGTTGCTGGTGGGTTTAGTCAAAAGAAAGTATCGGTTCTGTCTCTTCATTAAGAGTAGAACATCAGTATTTTTGGAAAACATAGTCAAGATGCTTGCTACAATTTTTATTTTTGTTTTCCACAGGGGAAAAAATATCCATTCATACCCAAACCCCTTAAATCTTTCACCATGTCCACTCCCTCTGAATTTTGTAATCAAATTGTATCTCATGCATAAATAATAGTAATTTATTTTCTCTTTGGTATATGTCTGAATTCTTAATTTCTGATCATGATTCTTTTTAGCATTGTATTTTGCCAGCTCAAAATGATAGATTCAACTGCTTGGGAGCTTATTATCTTGGAATATATCTTGTTTTTTTCAAACATATACATATCTAAACTAGGTGAATAGCATTGACTGTTGAGCTCAGGCTCTGACCTTATTTACCTACATGTGTTCCCTTTTTGATTTTTCCATCTCTGTATTTGTGAGATTTCACTAGCTTTGGCTGTATTTGTCAGTGTGCCAGAGTATTTACAATCTTGAATTTAGTTCTGAAGACAGCTAATCCTGTGTATATATAGTACATTTAGAACAGCTGATTAAAAGAAAAAGCAACATTAAGCTGTAGCAATATTTTTTGTTTGTTATTGCTTAAATCCCTTTAAAATATTACAAATATTGTAAATTTGTCGTAATTTTTTAATTGAAGGTGTTTATGAGTATGTGGTTTCAGCTAACGGATATTAAATGTTTTAATATTTACCTTCTGTACAAAAGTATATATTTTTCTGTTACATTAAGGCTCACTTATACTCTGGGAATGGGTACGGGGAGGAAACTTAGTATAAATAGATTCTGGAACATAGCTCTTCCAAGAAAATCTTGGAATATAATGAGGTGTATAGAAACTAGACATGGTGTGGTATAGCAGTGAGACATGGAGTCTGCACAGTTTTTTTGTTTCAGGATAATATACTGCTACTTCAGAGAAGATATAGATAGTCAACAGAGAAATGTTGGTTTAGCAAAATAAGACCTGATGTATTTGGCAAGACCACATCTGTTCTTTCTTTATAAAGTGATGTTAGTAAGGCTATAGTGATGTAAGAAGAGCAGGTGCGTTGCTCTGATATACAGACCTTACACTGCTTTCAATTTATCTCAAAGATATAATATTCTGCAAGCACTGTTTTACATAAAGTCCCAGGTGATGGAAGCTGTATTCTGTACCACTTCTCAGCATCTATACTCTATAATCACACTTAAATTATGACGGTTTTAGAATTGCTCTGATGTAGATTATACTGCTAAGTAAGACTTAAGAAGGTAGTGATTCTAGTCCTGAGCTACGACAGGCTTATGTTAGATGCTTTTGTCACAAGCGCAAACGTATGCTGGGCGAGTCTGTGGTGTTATGCTTTATGCATTAAGTTTATCATTCATTCTGTTTACATTCTAATTACATTCATTGTAATCAAGAGTCAGGAGAAAAAAATTTTTTTTGTGCATTGTCTTAGATTTGAGGATACAAAATCAAATTTTAGAAGACTTACATTTTTAGCTGTTTTTAGTGATGATGTCATCTCTGTTAATCATACAGTTAGCTACTAGTTTCATTACTTATGAAAGTAAATCAAGTACATTTTACAAAGATTTTGGTAGGTGATCTCTGAAGTAAGACATCCATTTATTTTAATTTTGGGGGATTATTTTTTTTTCTTAGGTTCAGTCAGGATTATTTGTTATTTAACTGCTGTGGAAAATGTAGATTCAAAGAGCCTGTAAAAGTTCAAACTACAGAGACAGTGCAGTATGTTAAGTGCAAATACACTGACACTGAGCAATCTCTGTTGCTTAAACTGAGAAGAAGAAAAGTAGAAAATTGGGAACAAGTAAAGTTCAAAATATTGCAAAATCTTTCTATTATGAACTATTATGTTTAATAGTGAAGTACATATACTGTTTTGGATATAACTTTAAGCGTTGTTCTGTCCTTTCAGCTTGCTCGCTTTCCCATTTGTTTTCTGTTTTTCATATATTAACTTATATTGTCCTTGTATGACAACACAGTCCTTTCTGTGGCAGCAAGAAACATCACAAGATATTTTAAGGTCATCTCTTATTGAATGGTGAATGGGAACATCAAGTAGAGAAAATTGTTTTTAAGCATACATAAAAGAAGGAAACTGAAGGGTTTCAGAGAAATTCACCATAAGATTTATTTTTGATCATGAGCTTCAAAATGCATAAAGTTGAAATATAATTACTATTCAAATAAGTAATTTCTTCTTAGTAGTGTTCTTGCCCTTTAAATAATGTTTGATTTTTTTAATGTGATGGAGGAAGGAGGAGGGAGGACTTCTAAGTTATTTTAAACTTTGCCAAAATGAACCTGCATTCAGAGTCTTAGAGGAATGGAAATAAGCACAAATTATTTGGAAATCTTACCTTGTGGTTTTGGGTTTTTTTGTATTGGAAAACTGGAAATATCGGTCTGGACATGCATTATTTTAATTATCTAGTATTTTATGCAACTGGTTTTGTTTGCCATTATCTATTTATGCACTCATAAAAATATGGCTGCCATTGTGAAAAAGCAAAGGTAAGAAATGGGATCAAACTGTAGCTAAGACATTTTTAAGACTTCCTTTTTTTTTTTTCTTTCTTTCTGAATCACATACTTTAAATGTTTATCTGAAACTGATGTACAGATTTATAGTTTAGAAAGCATGATGTGTTCTTTAAACATTAAATTACTGATTTTGTAGTGCACAGCAACAGTAAGAGACTAAATTTATTAGTTTTACCTCTTCATTTACCTACACATGGTGGAAACTAAATCAAATTAACAAAAGTAACCCAGGGGTTGGGGTTTTAATGTATATTAAATAGTTAGAATCTATTATTTAATCTTTTCTTCCTATTGTGAATTATGACTTTTTTCTTTAAATCAAACTAAAGAGCTGGTGTTCTAAGGGCTATTGGGTTTTCTTTTTTTACAGCTGTTGAAATGATGGCATAGGAGTGTATATAATCACAGTTATACCTTAATTGTGCTTTAACACCACATAATAAAGAGAATGATGTAAGCATCTGTACACTTTATCAGAACTCCTTAACTTAGCATGGAAGGTGGTGTCATGCTTTCAGGTTATATAGTGTTTCCATACCAAATCAGTATCACTACTCTTATAACTATTTAAAAAACCCAAACAAACAAAAAAACCCTAAAACAGGCACTTTCAAGCTTGTGTCTTGAGTTTAATATTTTCCTGAGAAGTACATAAGAGAAACATGCTATCTGCCACTCAGTCTTTATTCAGTAGAAATAACATTCCTAGGAGAATCTTTAATATCTGATTAGGTGCCTATTTAGTTAAATAATATGCTGTCTTACAGGAAATGAACTGAACCAAGGACTCTATGGTCCTCCCACCTATTGCCATAGTCAAAGTCTATTTGAGCAGAAATGAAAAGAAACTTACTATCTAAGATTTTTAATATAATAAAGCTCTTAAAACTAAAAAAATATTTGGAATCTTGCATATTGCTATGTTATATATTCAGTATCTTTTAGAATTAGAGCTAGTCTTATGTTTTTGCCTAGGACTTGTCAGGCTGTGTTGGAATATGTATTTCAGTGTAGTTCATTGATATGTTAACAGCTTTTACATAGTTTCAGTTGACATGCTATTTAAACTCCCTTTTTTCCTAAAGTGAGTGCTAATGATATTGTGTATTTGGAGAACTGAAATTTAAGTTCTGTTTCACTACCAAAAAATTTCTCACTTTGAGAAGAGCTTCAGTCACCAGTAAAAATTCAATGTTGACTGTATACAACAAAATAGTTTTAATTGCTGAATAGACATTACAAGTAAATCCTTGAAAAAAGGAAAACAAGCTGGTTTTTTTCTATATAAAGATTAAATTAAGTGGTTAATTAATCTGTTTGCATTACTTCTAGTGGTTTAAATATGACAAATTGATCGATTCTAATCAATTTAATGAACATATTACTCTGATTAGCATCTTCAAGGTAACAACTGACTGTATCTGAAATTCAGCTTTTGTTTCCTTTACTGTTTTGACTGAATCTCCTTGGTTTTGGTTTAACAAAACAGGAACTGTGATTGGTACTTTTAAATTCTTTACAGATTCTGTAATTAAAAGCATTTTTAAGGCTTTTGCCTTTCCAGTCAAGCAAGGCAAGCAAATTAACTATATAGTTTGTACGGTATCAGTGATTAGATCAATGAGCTCTAAAGTGTTTTTCCAAATAACAAGTGTGTCTCTGTAATTTATTAAAAACCCACTTGTAATAATGGGCACTTATATTTGAATCTTTATTGTGGGCGAAGAGAGTCACAGTATTTTTCTTGTCTAGGTCTATTAAGTCTTTAGGATAAGGTCATAACATAGTCTTGGGCATGATTTGCATACTTTTGCCTATTTTATAAAGGACTCCAGTTGCTGTAAAATATTGTTATCTTGCTGGACAGACACAGTATCTGAGTCATAGAGATAATGTGTTTGCTGCTGTTTATGTAAGAAAAAGGAGAACTAAGGATAAAGCTGGGTCTCCTATTTCTCAGTCTAATTTCTTAATTCTAGACCACCTTTCTACTCTGAGAAATTTTTTTTAAAATACCAGCATTCATACTGCACTACTTATTTTCCAGTCCTTGACCTTTATGCAACATTTTATACTGCCAGTATGTAAACCTGTCTAACAGAAAATACTTAAATGTAAAATTTATTCATCATGTTGATTCTTGTTTCACAATTCTAACACTTTTAATATGATTTTATTGTGGATTTTTGTTTGGTTTTAGTATATCTGGTAAGTCGAGATACCTGCCACTAGAGAAAGAAACAAAGTACAAAACCAAGAATATGCTTTCATTGAAAGATATATGCATAAATATATATTTCATGCATACATACATAATGCATCAATGTATGTTGTACATAACTTCAGCTGCCTGGACAAAAAGTTTGTCTTTCTAATTTTAATTACAATTGATGACTCAACCATAAAACTTTACTTTTCTTGATTAATTTGAAGCTCTAGGAACAGCATTTTCTGAAAAGAATGTTTGAATGTTGTATGTATGGAAAAACAATTGCAAAGTTAAATGACCAGACAGTATGCCATTTCTGGCAAGATACAATATTAAATGGAAAATCCTGATGAAAGCGTTTTATTCTGATGCAATCCATGAAGTGCATTTTTATTAAGGAAGAGTTCAAAGGACAGAATTAAATTAGCACAATCTTGAGTATAATGCCAAGATTGTAAAATTGCAAAAATACTGTTTTATAATTTCAGAATCAGAAACTGAAGAAGCTGCTGTTTTAAAAAATGTAATAAATTCTTTGTCTCTTGGTAGTAATGTATGCTATGAAGAGCAGCAGCACTTTTTGTACAGTTGTAGTTATGCCTTTGAAACACGTTCTTCAGCATGGTATTTTGGCTCCCATTACCTCATTAAGAAATGCTGTGACTTTCAAGGAGGTTGAGCTTACAATGTTTCTCTTGTCTCCATCTTGAGGGACAATGCCAAGGAGGCAGTATCACAGACAGTTAACCATGTAGTTTGCAAATAACACAGAAGTTGAATTTTGGTTCACTTTTCAGGGAAGGCACTGTGGTGGCTTTTAGGTCAAGCAACGGTGGTTTCCAGAGACCTTGAGTAGAAGCACCCTCCCACAAAGTACTCCACTCCTAGGATTTACAGTAAAAGTATGCTTTATAATTTTTAGCTAATGCTTAATGGTGAGATGTCTGAAGTAGTATCAAATACAGGTGAAACCTTAAGATCAAAGGACTATACTGCTTAGTCTGAATAGAATTCACTAGAATAGAATCATTATTCTGAATTTTGCCGATCTTTCTTCTTGTTTTAGGTTGATTTTTCTTTTTCTTATGAAGCATTCATAAAGATTTAATCCGTGGTGAAAAGTGAGAATATAAATTTGAAGAGTTTGTGCCTGACTTTATTACCCCTTTACAATCTCATTCCATGTTAATTTCTTCTGTTAAGGGATTGTTAAGAACTGGAAATAATGAAAAAGAGTAATTTTAAAATTCAAACAGTTTTGAAGGAAAAATCAAACTTTAATTTTTTTGCTTACAGAGTAATGAAGCATGCTTAATGCTCAGTTTACAGGATAAAATGTAGGTAATACTTCAGAATATTATAAACTCCATTATGGAAATTGTTTATCCGTCTGATGCTGCCAGTCAACACAAGCATTTAATTGCATGAAGATCTGTTAAACTGAGTAGTTTCGTTTAGGTCTCTGTCCTATTTTCAGTTGCTGAATACAACGAAGGGTATATCAGCAAATGCATATGTAGAATCCAAGGAGAGGTACAGTGGGAATAGCAAAAGTATTAATTGAGATTGAGATAAGTAGGAAAAAAGAAAATCTCCTTCAAAAGATAATCTCATTGATCTGAAGAAAGAAGGGGTTTTGTAATTATCACTGTTTTACAATTTATCAAGAGGAGAAGTGGTAAAAAGTCTACATAACTCAAACTGTCAGAGGCTGAGAAAGTCTTTTACCTTTCAAGTCCTTGAATACATTCCCAGATCAGGCTAAGGAAGAAAGTGGGTTCTGTCATGATGTTACAACTGTTTGGTGATCCACAGTTTCCCTATTAACTTCTTAGTGAATATTACAAATTGCTATTTTTACAAGGAGCATATTTAAATTGACAGAGAACTTAGATTTTTAGATGCCTTGCTTCTGTCAAGGCACAAGATGTGCAATGGAACTTGGAGGAAGTTTGCATTGCATAGCTTCTTGTCATCCTTGTTTTCAAGGATGAAAGGAATTCCTTTTTCCAAGACTCAAACTGATGCTTTTCAAGTGTATTAAAGGGATTATAAGTATGTTGGGCTATGTTTTATTATTAAAGTGGCTTCTTAAGTAAGAGTGGAATGTAAGTCTTCTACTACATGCATGCTCATTCTTCTTAAAAGCTGGAGCAATAGTAATACTTCGTTCTTGGACAGTAAGACTTACATACACAGACTGGTTTAATGACGTTGTACCATGGACTTTTCATGCATTACAGTGAAACATATGCTGCTAGGAAACAAGCAACAGAGTAGAATTAAGATCTGACCTTTAAGGTTGGAATACTTCTAACTTATTGCAAAGATATTCCAAATTTTAAAGGATCAAAATATTCTAACCTTTCTGATATAAGTATTTTACGTACAGTAGGTGTATAGCATAATATCTCCAGGCTGACTTCTGACATTGTGGAAGATTTCATTGTGAGGGGATTAAAAACTGGAAGCCTCTCAAAATTATTTTTTTTTTTGGCTGTTTTAAAAATGCCTGCATTTTAAAACCTAGTGTGTTTACCATATACTGCAACTGGAACTGCTATTTTGATCTGGTCTTAAAAAACTTCAGATTCTGATTTCTAAAATAGCTTGATTAAATAAAAATAATTATTTTTCAGTCTTGCTGTAATCAACAGATTATTCTTGTTATATGGAATGAAATTCTGATTTCCAAAGAATTATTTACAATAAAACCTGTATTATTACTACTAAATGATGAAAATTTTCATCTTACTGTGACTGAGAATCAATGGTATGACTATACAGGTCATTCAACAATATGATTATGTATTTTTCATGTGCTAACCTGTTATTATCATAAGAATGGGAGTTAATGTAACATATTTTTAGTTCGCAAAGTTAGAATTTCTTATTTCATTAAATGGTACTCTACATAATAAGTATGATTTAATTTGAGGATTTTATTTGTTGCTACTCATCTTGTATGGTTTTTGAAATTAATTTTTCTTTTTGTTGATGAGGAATTAAATACTGCAAGTTGATGATGGTTTGCTAGCTTGTAATAATCTAACTTACATGAGTAGTACCATTACAGTATTGGACAGATCCAGCAACCATTCTGCCTCTAGGTTTGGGAGAAGTGTCAGTAATCATAGTGTTAGTTCACTGATAGAGATATTAGCTGTAATCAGGGCATTTTTACAGAGCTGTGTAAGAAGTGTGTAATCATCAGAAGCTGTGTAGCTGCTTCCTCCGTCTGAATCACCAATACGACTGCACAAGGAGTAACACAATTGTGTGTTGCACTGTGACATACTGTGTGTAAAGAATAGGGTTGGAAAAGATGCTGTCACAAAGCTTGATATAGTCAGAGAAAGCTAGCATGATTAATTTCAAAGATTATTTTGAAACTGAAAGTTGACAATGATTTGTATTTTATTTTCCTTGTTAATTCTGTAGACTGTCATACAGAAAAAAAAATCTGGTCCTTATGTTGACTGAAAGACCTTTTGAAATAAATATGCTGGCAGCAAAAATGTAATGTTGCAGCAAAGTGAAATTATACTAGACAAAGGGGAAAAAATTATAGAATCCACAGAAAATGATGCAAATTTTTGGGTAGGAAGCATAAAACAATTTCTGAAAAGCAAACCTGACTTTTCATTTTGGTTATTTTCTTGTTTTCTGAAAAAAGTTTAGAACCGTATTTTCCAGTTCAAAACATTATTTTAGAGCTAGGGCTTAAACCTTTACTTTTAGGCTCAGGAGCTTTAATTTGCTGTTGTAGTTTGTCTCATGCAACATAAAAAACACAAGGGACAAGAAATTTAGCCATTTATTAAGATTGCTAAAAGATACAAAAATCTTACGTAAATAGTATGACTTTTGAACACTGAGCATACACTTTGAGAGACTAGTTTTCTGTAGAGAGTTCTCAAGAGGCATGAGCAGTTCAATGCACATTTTAGCCTAAGTCTCATGACAGTTATACACTTCAGGGTCATATCCAGTGAAGCACATTTACTATTTGCTTTCTGTCCCTGACTGTTGAGAATTCATTCCTAACGTAGGAGATGATGCCTTAGCGATTAAAAGTACTTTCTGTGTTTCTGTTTGTCAATATACTCTACAAAGTGTGCTACAAGAGGCATTTATCATAAAAAGCGTATCCCACATTTTATCAGCTTTGCAAATTTCAGTCTGTTTGTAGCATTTTTTTGAGACTAAACCTACATGCAACTATGATGTAAATAGGTACAAGAATTAGGTGTGTAGGATATACAATGTATTCTCCTGTTTACAGTGGCATTTGTGTGGAATTCTAACAGCCATTTTGCCATTTCCTTGCTAAGTGTTAATTGAATGTATCTACTTGTAGAAATTATGTAGTGTTGGGAGAACGGGATAAGCCATTCTATAATAAACGTGACTCATTTGCAGCTCTTGTCAACCTCGTAGTAAGATTTACAATATCTGTGTGTAACAAATAAAATTTTATAATGTATTTATTATACTGCTTGTACTGAATACTCATTTCTCCATGTAATCTCCATTCTGAGACTAATACCTTCTTACCTTTTCAGTCAGTAAAAACAACAGTGTAAATTTAGGTTTGTTGTGAACAACCTGTAGGAATTAGATTGATCAGAAGTAGAAAGTCAAGTGTCAGTTGAAAATGGCATATACTCCACTGCACAAGAGAATAACAAAGCTCTGGTGTTGCTGTTCAGTTTCTTAAATTGAGAAAAAAAATTTATGTTTATGTCCCTTGTGCATGAGAGGCAATGGCTAATGTTTAATGTCATTCTTCTCTTAATATTTTTTCTTTTCTAAAGTATATGAGATTTTTTCCTCAAATCTATGTATTAAATGCTTTTCTCTGAAAAAAATTACTATAATTGTTATACTTTAGATTTTTGCACATGGCTACATGGAGGAAATAATAAGTTATTGCATTTAGATATTAGAATTTTCAAAACAAGGATTTAGTTAAGTAAGATGTTGCCTGTCACTGAAAGTTAAAATGTTCACCAGCTGAGTTGGTAAGTCTCATTTGTATATCATCAGTAACCATGGCATAGTACAACAACAGGATTGTCCCACCAAGGAAGAAACTCAAAGCCTAACTACAGGTGAGAAAATTAGGACTAAGAGTTGCTATTATGGCTTTCTTCATAATTGCCAGCTTATGGTTTCTTGCATCTTCCTCTAAAGCACATATAGGGAGATGGGGTATTATAGAACTGCTAGTTGCATTATATTGTGGTTTCTAATACCTGTATAATTACAAAGAAGCAACTTCTGTAAATCTGGGCAAGTTCTCTGTTTTGCAACAAGACACGCTGAGCTATGTGTCTGTGTAGTAAATGAAATAAATGTTTCCGTAGCGGTTTCGATCTTAGTGATACACTGGGCCACCTGGTAGAATTAAAAGCTTTCTTACAGCATTTATCAAGGACTGAACCTCAGAAAGCTATATCTTTTTTGTGCTTTATTCTTCTGACAGCTTATTAAAATGCCCATGCTGCTAAAATATCCTTTTTTTCCAAGATTGGTAGGGGAACTTAATTTCAGGACCTGTATATTTCAGCTTCCTATGTTATCTGCTGTCCTTTGCTGTGAATGTTGCAAATGGATTGTTTAGCTCTGATCTTTAAACAGCCCAATTAGGAAGCACACTTCTAAGCTCCCAAAGATTACTCATCTCAAGTAACAAGTGTCCTTGGCTAGAAAAGCGTGCTGTTTTGCAGCTGATGGCCTCCTTCAGTTTGCCCAGTAACTTCAATTCAAATGAGTTGTACTAGCTGCTTCAAAAAACTTGATACCCTTAATCTTTGACCCTTCCTTAGCTGTTAGGTCCAAGATCAGCCTGTGTATTTTTTGCGTTAAGATATGCAGCTGCCTTTCAGATGTAGCCAAAAGGAAATTTGCTGATACGCATAAATATGGTTGGGATGATAAACATCCAAAAAAAAAGCCCAGGATATTAAGACAGAGAACTCACTGGAGAAAGTGGCATTCAATTTCCTGTTTTGTCATTTATATATGCCATACCATAATTTTTATGTAGCTGCTATGCCTATAAACTTATCAACATAATTTTCTAAAACAAGAAATGACAAATTATCTTTTCAAGCTTGCACTTGGTGAATGAAAACAAATTAAGTTTCAATTTCTTTCTGTGTACTGTTGGAAGGTTTTATTCATCATTAAAAAAGAAATGTTTCTCCATTTGGGAGAGAATTGTAACAATTATATGTTGTCTGCAGTGACAGAATGTTCAGCTATATTTTCTGTTTAAGATGTCAACTATTCCAATGACCTCACTTTGAGAACATTTCTTACTATATTTTGTTTTATATAATGCTGATCTTCCCCCCTCTGCCCCTTTCTGGTTATTTAATAGGATTTCTAATCAAAATTATGGGAGAAAAAGCCATTGATTGGTTAGCTTGGGTAGATCTGTGCTGCAGACAGAGGTGTGATTTACAGCTTACATACACAAATCCAAAATAATCATGAGTTAGTGGATCAGACTGCAGTTTCCCATTCAACAGAGCCATTTGATGTCGCTGCAGACAAAAAACTAAATCCTTGCTTCTATTTCTCACTTCCATCTGTGCTGCTTGCTCATTCCCTCACTTCATGTCTACTCCTTGTGGACCTCTGTATAACCATATTTTACTATTAGCCACGTAGGACTGTCTTTAGGTTTTACCAGTATACTCTGTCCTCATTGTAATGAACTAAATTGACCCTTGTGGAGGTCCAGGTCCAATGTTTTTGCCAGGACAAAGTAAGCAAGAGCAATGCACAACTGGAGGCAGGGAGCAGAGACCTCCATGCCTTTTAGCAAATGCAATCTGCAGACACAATCTTTGATGTGATCTGACCACATCTGATGGAACTGGAGCACTTAGTGCTAGCACCGTTTCAGCTGGGGTCGTGCTAACTTCTGTTTTACATGAAGTAGGAGTAGTTACACAATCATTAGTATGCAAACTAGCTTATTTAAAGCTAACTCCCTTAAGAACTTACTGTAGTATAAATGTACTATTAGACTGTTAAGGTAAAACTTTGCTGATTTATCAGCCACTTGTAAAATTTGAAGTGTTTATTCACTAGCATTGTAGGTTGGATTTTCTAAAAAAAAAAAAAAAATTTGTTCTCAAGATTTATTCATAATAGGAACATTTTTTGCCTGCATTCCAGCACTAGTTGGCAATGTTACTTCTGCATGAGTATCAACACCTATATACATGATAACAGTTGTGTCTCATAGTAGAATCAAGTCATTATTGGAACACTGGTATTTAAGCCATTGATAATCTTCATAAAATGCTTAGTGACAGTAATTCAGCAAGGAAATGGTACCTGCAGCTACTTACAACTAAATGATTCGCAGGTCTACAACAGGTTGCTGAATGGAGATGCAAAAACTTAACATACCTATATTCACATCACCTGGTCTGGACCGTTATGTGGTGTACAGAAGATCATATTTACCCTGTCACAGATGATAGAATTCTGTACAAACTGTGTTTAAATCTATTTTAAAAAGAATGGCTACACCTACCCAAAGAGAAGCTTGGAATCATTGTGATTGATGCCCTTCAAGATAGTACCAAACCCAAGTATAAGATACAGACTTTCTTTGAAGTGCTGTCATTTATCTTGACTGATATTTTTCATCTAGAGGAGATTCTGCTTCTCACATGGTGTCAAATTCACATTCATGCAAACTTGTAGAAGAAAAAGCAGTTACTTATCAGGCTATTTTAGAGATTATGTCAATATGGTTTCTAACAGCTATTTATTAACTGGGTTTACAGCATCTTCAGCTAGCACACTTCTGAGACAATGAAAATATCCTTTGTAAACCCTTGCAGGGACAGAAATAATGAGTGAGATCGGACCTACATGAAGCAAATGTGTGCTAACCCAAAAAATGTTATCTTTAAAAGAAGTTGAAAAAGCCACAGAACCCAAAATGACCAGTAACTGCTGGTTACTGTTGCAAGTTACTATTCTTCTCTCCTGTAAGGTAAACCTGGTAGACCAGTGTCAAAGGACTCTCTTTTAGCACAATGTGTTCTATTTGGCCTTTTGTTCAATTACTTCAGCCAATGACTTATTTGTGTATTTCAGCTGCTAACTGCAACTGAGTAGATGCTTGCAAAAAGCTATTCAAGCACATTGTTTCCCATTCACATCAACGTTTTCATTGTGACTTGCATTTTCTATGAGTTTCTTGAGTGTCAAAAATATTTCTAAATTCAGTGGATCTCAATGATCTCAATTATCTTTATTTTTAGGGTTTTTTTATCTTTTTTCTCATAAGAAACTCTGCATAGTTATAACTGGAAAAAGACTTCTGTGATTGTAGTCAAGCTATGCCAATCTAAGGATAGTGTAAAGGAAGAGTTAGAGTCTTTATATTTTGATAGATATTTCAGTAAATAGCAGCCAAAATAAAAGCATTGCAACATACTCCAAATCAAGTGTTTCTTTTCAAATACGAAGTGTATATGTGTTATCAAGTTCTCTTTGGGATATGTATCTTTGATAATAAGCAAGGTGAAGTTTGAAACTACTTTCTCTGGTATGGAAATTCAAATATTTTAATTACTACATTTAATGGTACTAAGAATTTTGTTTGCCATGAAGAAAGTTCATCTTGCACTTAAAAAAAAAAAAAAAATCTCTGTTTTTTTACCTGCGAGTAGAAGACAGCCCTGAAGCCGCAATGACTAGAAGAATTTCACAGTTGTTATTGTTTGAGGTTTGGATTTTGTGTTGGTTGGAAGTGTTGAAATGCAGTTACAGGACAGTGTTCCTTAGCTCACATAAGAGGAGGGCATAGGCAGTAACAATACTGGGTTTTCCTGCTATATTCTATCAGGTTTTCATCCTTAGCTTAAGCATGTTAAAAAATAATGGGATATTGATACTTCAGCTTTCTGGTTTGTTTAATCACTGGCATCTTTATTAAGGTTGCTATGATGACTGTTGACAGGTATAATTTTACACACAGCATAAAGAATGTTACAAGCTGGGAGTGACTCACAATTATTAGAGGTTTTTTTTTGTATTAAGTCATTGATTTGAGTATAGATTCAACCAATGACTGTGTGACTTGTTTTTATTCTTCACAGCAACCTTTTGGTTACTGCAGACTTACAGATGTAGTTTTTATAAGTAGATATTTAAATTGTAATTAGGAAATGACAACATCCTGAAACTCCAAACTATTTTCAAAACAGCCAACCAGGATACTAATTAAAAATACTTGAAAAAACTTAAATTTTGGCAACTTTATTCTTGATATCTGGTGTGTCCCATTTAAATTTTCATGGCAGAAGCCATGCCTTTCAGCTAAACTTTTGGTTTACTAGATCAAATTTCCATGGGTTTGTTCAGTTGTTTTTTTTCATTGTACCATTCTTGACATCTGTAGTTCTTGTTTTCTGACAAGAAAGTTATTCTTTCTGTTTATTTATTGTGAAATATATATATTAAAATAAAATTTTAAGAAATCATTAAATAGAGGCATAAAGAGAACTTCAGCCCATAGTGGTTTTCTCTGTGAGTAGAATCATGGTTTAAGAAATGCTTCAAATAAGAAAAACTGTAATAGTGTCATCCTACAGCAGATGAAGCAGATTAAAGTCCATAGTGCAAGGACATTCTCTCACATAGAAGATTTAATACTTCCTGCCAAGGAAAAGTGGCTGCTTAGGATCAAGACAAGTTGCTTGGTTAATGAGGCTGCCAAAACCTGAAATATACATGGTCTGACTTTATATGCTTTTACATCTCTCTGCAGAAGAGCTGAGCAAATGATATTTTGCAAACAGAAGGTTTTATATAGCTCTGCAGTTGTGGCTCTCCAATTTCTCAGTGCTTCTGTGAGTTAATAGCTATATGCTGCTGTCTCAGCTGTGTTGATCTTGATGTACCATCTTGCTAGATTCTAGAAGAGACCCTGGATTCTATTTTGGGTGGAATTCAGCTTGCTTATTTGGACACTACTCCAGAGAACAAAAAATACATGGGACACTACCTCTGAATTTATAATAGTGGCAGCTGTTCAGAGAAGATATTCATAGCTCTAGATGACAAATCTCCATAAAGATTTGCATTGCCATACAGACAGTTCCAGATGCAAAGATGTGTTTGGCATTTCTCATAATGATTAATTGGTACGCATCACTACTGTCTCAAGAGACACAGTAAGGTCTTTAGATATGATCCACTGCTCCTAGGAGAGCCTCTCCTTGAATAATATGCCACACATACTTGTTCTGTACCTCTACTGTAAATTCATCTAGCCTTTTCTCCTCTTCCTCATTCTTCCCACCCTCTTCCTCTTCTTATAAACATCCTTCTCATTAGACCTTGCTTTTACTTGAACTTTTTTTCCTCTCGATTCATGTACTATGAAGTATGCAGCTTTGCAGCTTGACATGAAAGGAGAAAGAATTTTGGAGCAACAAAGGCCAAGAAAACATTTCAGATTTAAGAAAACTGAATGCCTGTATTGAAAAAATTCAACTTCTGCATGCTGTCAGCCATAGTCTGCTCACTCCAGAAGTGACATTGTTCTGTGGCTCTTAATATAGAGCACTACTCTGCAAACTTTTTTGATCGCATACCCCATCAGTAAAAAACATTTGAGCATGCACCCCTAATATATATATATATTTATTTATTGATGATAAATACACATATAATAAATACACATATATATAGAGTAAATAACATATATATATTAGAGTAAATAACATTACCTTTTGTCCTCCTGTCTTAATATCCACTCATGTTTGCTGTCTGAAGTGGGATGTAGGCTGCATCATTTTAGACCTGGCCCAATAAGATAGCACTAACTCCTAAAAGTCTCGTAAGAGTCGTAAGCACAAGTATGACTTGAATAGCAAATTATCTGAGAATCTTAAGTTGCACTTCTCTGTTGTCCCTCACACCCGCCAAATGATTACATTTCCCTTCTGTATGTTATCCTTTCATTTTCTCAAAAGTGATTAATCTTCTTGACAAATAAGGAAATACAGACCAGGCCAGCACTGGAGATGCGAACATATAGAAGTTGTGCTACAAAATATCAAACCTACCTAAGCCTCAGGGAATAGAAAGAAAACACAGTATATTCTGTTTACTGCATAGCAATAAGTCTCTTAGGGAATCTACAGTGAACTGTTTCCTTCACTCTTAGCTTCAGGTGCCTTTTTTCTATTTTCTGCTATGATTGTGGGTGCCGCTTCAGGTTAATGCAAACAAACGCACCACTGTAGGTTTAAGAGTCTGCTTTGACATTCCACAGCAAAAATAAAAGTGTATACCTAAAAGGTATCAAAAGAATGAATTAAAAAAAACTTCAAAGTTTTGTGTAAATTATATGCTTTTGAAATATTGACTATGTTACTTACTAAAGACTGCAGTAGCAAAGAATATGGTAAACGGGAATCCCTTTTTTTAAATGGTATTCCTTTGAGTTTGCAGAAAACTATTGATTTAGATACAGATAAAGAGCTGTTTCAGTCTTGGTGGTGATAAACACTGCATTGATTGCAGTGGTAGTAACTCCATTATAATCTTTAAAGGTAGTGGAATGTACTCAATGTTAATATAACAGTTTGCTAATGGACTAGAAAACTCTAATCAGTATTAAAAATCACTTGAGACTTTTTATGTTTAGCAGAAGCCACAAATAAAAAAAAAATGCAGTGACCATTGAGTTTGGCCTTGAAAACTATTAACCATCTGAATACAATTCCAAAAAAACCCAAACTTTTGAGATTTCTCTGTGCTTCATCTGCATTCGCTAAACCTATGAATGCAGTGGGGATGAAACTAGCAGGACAGAAATACTCTTATGTCTTGGAGGTACTGTGTGTTGTGTTCAAGTCAAACAATATCACCTTTGACTTCAGAGATTGATTTTATTTTTTTTAAATCTTGCTTGGGATTACATAAACACATTCTGAAATGCTCATAATTTATGGGCCTTGTTCTACATTAGCAAAAATTAAGGTTCTAAGAAATACCTGTTTCTCTAGAGCTCTTTTAAGGTAATAACATGTTTACGTAGAAATTCCCTTAGTGGCTTACATGCATGACAAGTACTGTTTCAATTAGAGTAGTCTGAAGTGAGTCCCAGTACTGTTTACATCTCAGTTGTTTTAGTGCCAGGGTGATTTGTGGGGTTTGGCCTGACTGTACAAAGGTCCAGCCTCATTGAAACATCTTTTAGTGTTGAGTGTTTCTGGACTGTGACTGTTGTCACGGTACTGTGAGGCTGTTCACCAGGATCATACTAACACAGGTAGAGAGCAAAATTGCAGTTTTTCTGTTTCTACTAGCCAAGAATGTATCTATTCTGAAACATTTCACTTAAACTGATTCAATTAGAAACAGCGTAATTCACCCCCAAAAATCAGGCCTTCATGTCAGTTTCATTGTGTGAAGGAAAAAACTTGTAAGTGGTATAATATGTGATTAAACTTTTCTGTGTAGACACGTGCAAGATAAGTAATTCCTAGCTGAGAGAAACTGTTTTATTCAGCTGCTTGAAAATTCCTTCAGACTTGATGGAAACCTGATTGGCTGCCTTGTGCATCTACAGGAATGCTGCAGTATCTGTTCAGCAGCTTCATGGGAAACATATCCAAACAATGGTTGAAAACCATGGGATGTGTATTTGAAGCGGGAATGATAGGAAAGACTTGAAATATACTGCTATTTTTGATTAAAGCAAATTTAAAAATAATATGATCAGGGTGTCTAATCAAGTGATTTCTCAAGAGTTTGCCATATGCTTGTGTGATGTAAAACCTAAATTTCTAGGGTTGCAAAATTTCAGAAACCAAAAATAGTTTTGCTAGTGTGTAACTGAAAGCTCTGACTTGTGTTTTGGAGAAGAACTGTTCTTAGCTTGATGATGCAAAAAATACGTTGACACTTTTCTCCAAACTGCCATTCTTTCCTGGTAATAACCTGGATTTCTTGTTTTAAGGCCACATAGTAGCAGTATTTTGTGTGCTATATGAGTTGCTGTATAGTTTCCTGTGTGATCTGTAGCTGCTTCAGAGGGGTGACAGTCTTGAGTCAGATCTGCCTGCAGCTTGCAGATATCTTGGATGGTTTACAGCATATTAGCTACGTATGCAGAACCAAATTGAAGTGCAAATGTCAACTTCAGAGTAACCTGAATCACATTTTAGGGTTTTTGACTATATGACTAGAGAGCTGTGGCTGTAAGAACAGATTTTGTGTACAGTTCTGTATTTGGGCATTCCCCTTTGCTAGAACAAGTTGTGAATTAGCAGGTACCAAATTTAAATTCTCAGTGGTGAACATAACATTTGTTGACTTTTCTTTGGCACTTCAGTCTTCATAGAGAACATGAAGCAGAATGTGGATTATCACCATCTTCATTTTCTTAAAATGGGAGATCATATAGTGTTTAAAATCCAATTCCTACTTAATAAATTAATGAAGGCTGTTCGGTGTTCTTTCTGAAATAAATCTGTGATTTTTAATTCAAATTCTTCGAAGTTGCTTGCTCCAGGTAATATAAAGTCAATGCCCTGCTTCCCAGCTTTGTTACTCACAGCACAGAGGTAAAGGAGTTGATCTGCTTTTTAACATTCTAGTTAGTTATTGGCACATTGGCGGATCAGCTAGGATAAATAAGATAGTACAATGTATTTTACTCATTCCAGTCAATAAATATCTGCTCCTAAATCTATTTTCTGATAGTTTTCACCAGCAGTGAAAATTAGAGCTGGGGGTGGGTGGGTGCGTGGGTGTGTATGTGAAGTCTGTCTGAGTAACTGCATACCTTTTTTTCCTCACTGAGAGTTACGATGGAATATAAAATCTTCATCTCCAGGTTAATATTTGCACTATTTTGCAACATATTATGTTGTTTCAGTGTCGGGCAAACTGCAAAAGATAATGATTCTGATGGAATGTTTTAAATCATAACCTGTATATTTCCTGGAAGTTTGATCAGATAAATCTAAGCCACTGTGGTGTAACTGCAAGGACACTCAGTTGATATTCACTGATGCATAGCTAAATGAGATATAAACCTTAGATGATCTGGAGTTTAACCACTGTAAATAAATTATTTTTGTAAAACTACACAAAAATACAATCCCTAATTTTGCAGACAATGTCCTGAACTTGCTGTTGATTTTGATCAGTATTGAACAACAGAAACACACTTGATTTTTTTAATAGTTTTAGCTTATAGCTTATTATAGGATTGGGAACTTCATATTGACCTAAAAATAAAAAAAGGAAATATGTTGATTAATATCTTTATTTCTAAAATTTCTCTTGTTGTCTTTTTCTGTGTATTATTCGTCTTTTGGGAAGAACCATCAATGCCTGAAGGTGCCTTTTTAATTCTTTTTCGTTAATGCTGATTCTTGTAGACAATCTATAAATTGATGTGTTCTGCATCACATGAGAATAATGATATGTTGCTTTGAAAAAAACCAAGAACTCTGTGGCTACATTAGGCCTTGAAAGATGACCATAGCAGGATTGTTCACAAATGTAGAAACTCATGCCACTGTGCAACTTCCTTTAGGAAAGTTATAATTAGAGAAACTCAGAGGCTGTTCACAGGGTGAACGAAAGGAGCCTCCAATAGGGCTAGTGCCTGTCTTTGCTATATTACAGCCACAATGCATTCTCTTATCTTAAATTTATTGTAACATTATTTTCTGGCACTGAATATATAAAACATGTTTGCCCAAGAACTTAAATATGCGAAGTGTTTTACAAATTATAAAACAAATCAACAGAACTTTTCAGATCAAGTAAGCAAAGATATTCTGTCATTATAAATAGCAATGTTTAAAAGAATGATAAATTATGCTGTGTTTTTATGGGACTTTTTGTATAGCTGTTTAATATGTATTGCCTTAATATTTATTTTTGTGCTTTAGCTTTGGTGAAAACATGCTATTATTCTAGATGGGGTACTAAATGGAATCATCAGTTTATGCAGAACTTGATTCTTAAATATATGGTTATAAAGGGCAACTCTGTAAATTAGGTATAGTTAAATAACACCACTTCAATACCTACCTGCCCTTCTGGGGACAGAGTCTTATGAAGCATCCTGCAGGGCAGCCAATTTAGACAGTGGTACAATAAAGTAAATGGATTCTAGGTATCTCTAATTTCAGATGCAGTACTTTCCAGTCTAGAGACTGTTAGCAGAAATTAACTCAACTTACCTTACATTTATAAAAGGCCTTTGAAAAGGACCTTGTAATAACATCCTTTTCACTTAGAACGATCATGTCTGTACAACAGAATCTCAAATATCACATTAGAATGAAAATAAAGTGAAGTGAAATGTAAGAATCTTTTTTGGTCAGATGGCACATGGGGAAGAATCTTTAATTTCCCATCCCTTTCCCATAGACTTATTCCTCCATCCTCATTTTTTTTAAAAGCTAGTATTACAATACAAATTTTTACCAACTCAGTTACAATACTGGAATATACCCAAAGAAAACATACAGGGCAGCCACTTTCCAAACCCAAATTCTCACACTAACTAATGTTGATGGCAGCACATTTAGCTACAGTAATTTATATGGCAGTTGAGTCACTGCACTGGAAAGCATACCAAAGAATAATCCAGAAAAACATGAATGTGCCAAATGAAAGTGAAGAAACAGGCATTTTATTAATTTTAAGAAAGGATTTGAAGAAACTACGTAGAAGCTAGGAAGAAAGAACAGTGAGTCAATTTCTGCTCGTGAAAGAGATAACTAAAATTTTGTACATGTTATCTACATCACTTTGAAAGGACTGGTGCCTGAAAATAAGTCTCAAATAAACTACATGCAGGCAGAAATGGATAATAAACTATGAGAAAAGAGGTAACAGGTTAGGGTGCTCACAAAAAGGCTTCATAAGGAGAGAAAGAGAAGTAAAAGATTAGAGAAATAAGGAAATAAGGCAAATTCATATAGGTAGAATATTTTAAGTTGTTTCTATTGTAAATCATTGAAGCTAATCTTTAATAACCAAACTATGCATTTATCAGTAATTTTATTTCTCAAAGAAGTATACACAGGTACTTTCAGTTAGCTGTTGTATACTTGGGTGCTGAGGGAATTAACAGTCAGAATGCAGTCCTATGAGGTTGACAAGGCAATTTCATAATCTCATAACTCTCCTAATTGCTAGCAAACTGGAGCGTATCGTGATTCAAAGTCGGTCTCTGGCTTTGTTAAAGCAGTGCTTTTCTCATGCAAAACTCGAGTGAACTCCTGATAGTTAAAATAGTAATAAGCGTACAGCATGTTTTTTGTTTTTCCTGCTCTCCATGGGGTTATAACTTTAAGGTTTCCCAGAATTCTAAATATGATGCAATTGATCAAAACCATAATTTTAATCATAAAAACATGTGAATGAAATAAAAGAGGAAAGCAACTCATGTGGTGTATCCCACAGAACTCAAACAGAAATTAATTTCTAACATGGAGTGTTACATATGTGCATGTATGTGCCAGTGTATATAACTGTCACA
Organism: Cariama cristata; assembly: GCF_000690535.1. NCBI lineage: Eukaryota > Metazoa > Chordata > Aves > Cariamiformes > Cariamidae > Cariama > Cariama cristata. Next base: position 27,554 of record NW_009633808.1, read on the forward strand.
CAAGTGAAAACAAGATATTAGGATTTTATGGTGTAAAGACTATATGTTTGTTACAGTGAACTGGCTATTCTGTTATCGTTATTCCATTTTAGTGGGAGAAGGTAATTATTTTGACAATAGTCAAAATTCTTTGCACTCGTTTCCACAGATGTTACTTGATTGTTAAAAAAGTAACCTAGAGTAACTTTTCATATGTAATTGCATGGCTTTGATGATCTACTTGTGGTTTAATCAGTTTTCAGTGTGAATATCTTTGATTTCTTTCATTCAAATCTAAAAATAAACCAAAAGATTGATTTAAGCATAGGCAAGTTTTTCTGTGAATTTGAATGCTTCCCCCCCCCCTCCGGCCCAGTCAAACTGTCTTCTTGTGGCTATTTTTCAGTCACCTCAGCCCATGATTGGAAATAATCATATCGCTGACACATTTCATCAATTAGCTGAAAAGGAATGTTGTGAAAGCTATGAAACAAAAAACCTCACAGACTGTTTTACACAGTACTTTTTCTGTCAGGCCATGAGACAGGAAGTTGAATTTACAAGTTCCATTTTTCATTTTACAGAGCTACTAGAGAAGACCCTCAGAAGAGAGGAAGAAATGGGAGCTCTCCAGGTATACTTTCCATTTAATTAACTAGCTACAATTGTCACCCTTAAAATTACTAAATTGTATTACAACATTACAATTTTCTGAACTCCCTTGTATCTTAAATTCAGCTTTGGAAAGATAGGAAGCCAAATACAGACCTGATAGCTGGTAATACTGCTGAGTTTCTGCCCACCATTTAAGTTGCACATTAGAGAAGATTAAAGTAGTCAGTATTATCCTATGAGCCAATAAATCTAGTCCATCAGTGAAAAGAATGCTGCTTTTAAGTCACACTGTATACTGATGTTGTTCTGTTATGTTATACTGCTGGCTTTACTGAAACTGTATGTGAATCGGGGCAGTCCAAATCTGCATTCAGAACTGCAAAAATGCTTTATATTCTGCTTCATTGGTTGGGTTAGTTTTTCTGGGCTGTGTTACTTTCTTCTGTATCTCCAAATAAAAGTGAAAGTAAAAGGTTTTAAGTAAGTATTTTAAATCTCTGAAACATTAGATATCAGTGATCACCTTCCTGATGAAGAAGGGACCAGTCAATATATGCTAGGACTTGATACAGTATAATAATTCCTCATTGTATGTCATCTAGCAGTAAAGCTGCTTGTGCTAAGCACTTTGAATTTGTGCTTAGAAAGTAAGATTTATTGGAGGCTTGGCTTTGGAATAGTATTTAAGCATAACAGTCAAAGAAAACATACTCCTTTGAAATGAAGATGACTAGGAAAGCAGATCCAAGCTGGAATGTCTGAATTGTGAGGCTCAGGAAGTTATTAGGGAGGGTAGAGTATGTATTCTTCAGAATACAGAAGGAAAAAAAGAATTTTTTAGCAACAAATTACCACAAACAGTACCCAACATGAATATAAAAAAGTTTAGATACAATATGAAGAGTGCATCAATGAAGCAGCATTCTATAAGTGTACTGAAAGCAGGACATTTATGAGGGAATTAATGAAGATAAGGCTGTTAAGGAAAATGATACTATGTATTGACCTGAGTTTTGACCATAGGAGTTTGTTTGAAGATAAGCCTTCTCTTTTCATATAATAAATAGAAGGCATTTTGAGGGCTGGAGGTATCAAAGAGTTAGTGTAGAAACAGTTTGATCCAGTAAGAAGAGACAAGTTGCAAGACCCAAAAGTTACACAACACACCAATCCAGCTGTTTCCTGTTCAAACAAAAATCTTGGCCTAGCTTTCTGGCAGCTCAAGTTCAACAAGGCTGAGAGCTTGTCTGCGCAAGCAGTTTACACAGGTGCATATCTAGTTACATCAATGTAAAAAGATCTTCTTTCATGTGAAGCAATTCTGCATCTGCTTTTATGTGAAGCTCTATAGTTGACAAATTGTTCTAATGATATTACTTCTGATTGAATGAGGAGTAATTTTATACTGCAGAAAGTTGCATCATAATAGTGTCTTGTGTTCATATATGTGCTTGCCTATATTTCTCATGGTCTGTCAAATTCCTGATGAAATTGCTTTATGCCCTTCCCTAACTGGTGGTTCTGGTTAAGTATGTGACTTGTAGTACTCTGACTTCTATTTTTGTAGTCAAATGCTTGATAGCGGTTTTTACTCCTTCAGATGCTCATGCTTTCACAGTCAAAGTGCTTAGCAAAAACATTTGTTATTTTTCTAGATGGTATTATGTCCAGCTTATTCAGTGTGTTTCAAAATGTCTCCATTCTGGCATCCTCTGTTTTTATAATGTTGTATTCTAAACGTGCAGTGGCTTGAATATGTACAACTTTGCTAGCAAATATGTACAACTTTGCTAGCAAAAAAACAACTTGTGTCATCATGACTGAATCTCCCCGAGCTGTTGCATCTCAATATATAAAGCATAAGAAGTGAGAGGAAAGTGAGGGATTCTTTAAATATGGCATTTCGCAGAGGTGAAACTGGCAGTCATATCCTTTTGTTAACCAGGTGACATGGAATATTTGTTTCTTCTGAGCCCCAGTTCAACAAAGCATGTCTATAGTTGGTTAACGTATGAATTCTTTCATTAAGTAGATTGCTAGAAGGTAATTGTTTGTCAAATTCAGGACCACTAGTGAATAAAACAGTACTCTTTGCCCCCAAGACCTACAGTCCTTGGATAGGATTCCCCTGATATTGGATCCTACTCAGTTAGTCCTTGGTTCAGTAGACAGTAGGTCATGTTGATGTGTTGATTGTTGTGTTTTTTTTTATCTACAATTCCTGGGGTCCTGTTTTGATAAGCATCTTGTATACACAGAGAATTATACATAGTAAGTCAATCCATGTTGCATTTCCTTTGCAGTCTAAACAGACCATATGTGTAAAGCATATCCATATCAGGAAACAGACAGACAGAAAGTTTTTATGTTTTAGACTGTGGACAGACAATTGAAAGCAATCAGGTTATCATGGCTGAAGTAATTATTTCTTGTTACTTGAGCCATGAACGCTGACCATAGTCTTAGGAAAGCTAGAGACATGAGAAAATCTTCTGTCAGAAATCAATGTATTGCTGTGGGAAAATGATGACTGGGGATACTATGAGGTTCTTTGCCATGTCTCTGCATCAAGTAACAAGAATATTCCCCAGAGCTAAGGATGTATGTTTTGTTATGCTTTTAGTTTGCCCATTTTTTGAGAGGAGAAAAAGAACACATTTTGTAAAAAATAATTTGGATTAAGTATAACTAGTGCTTCTACAATGCCGTCAACTGAAAACCACAATGGACAGAAAGAAAAAATTAGTTTTATGAGGATTGTTCCTGGAAATATTGGGCTAGTAGTTTTCATGTGTTCCTCTAGTCAGGGAATATATTGGACTGCAACTAGCATGACAAAGACAAAATAGTACTTCATTACGTAGACAGTGGGAATCTTTGTAGCAACATCTTTCTGTGTGAACCTGACTCTTGTCTTATATTGTGTGTCAGGATGGAAACTATATGTAATATTTGTGTTTCTTTGATACAGGGTGTTTGGGGAGCTAGGAGGCTGATGCTTTGGGTGACATCACTGTATTCTTACTTTTTCATTTTGAATTTGTTGCATAATTTTGACTAGAGTCTCTATGTTATAGATAAATTTATATTTATGTATGAGTTTATATAGTTAATATATGAGAGTTTACATGTGTTCTGGATAGTATCTATATTGTCATTACACATATACTTACTCTCTGTTGTTACATTGGCACTCATCACAATACGATTTCTAGATTGTGAGAAGTCTAGATCACTTTCTACATTCTCTCTGATAGCCACTCCAACAATATAAACTCACTTCTTTTCTTAGTTCATTGGAAGAAAAGAGTCTCTGATTAAAGGTATTCACGTTCCTTTTTGTGAAAACTGATCCGTGGTACAAAAGATTGCCTTCATGAAAATAATTCGCTATGCATGATAATTGCAATATTCAACTGCATGGATGTTCTCTGGGAAGATACTTGCAAACCATTTTCCTTTGCTTTGGAATTAGTGACATGGTAATATAAATTTTTAAAATTAAATATAAAATACAGAATCTTAATTTGAAAATATAAATATATTGACAATGTATAAATTATCCATGGTAAATTTCCTAATACATTAACAGCTATTCTTCAGAAAATTATCTGCTGAGATTTTAAGAGCTTATTCAGTTTTTAGAATTTGGTAGCCAGATCATGCACCTTGTTTTAATACGTGAGTCATTTTGAAAACACTATTTATTCTACCATTGGAATCATCCTACTAATACACTCTAAGACTTTTTTTTTTTTGAAGTAGTCCTTTTTAACTGAAGAAATTTATATCTGAATTGCTGTTCACTATCACCACAAATTTATGAGATCTATAAATACCATCTTCTTTACAATAGTGAGTTTGGGGTTTATTGCAGAATCTTTAAATAAATATGAGTGTTTGTAACAGCCACTGCAATTTTGTGGAGGAACAAGCATCTCAAAATAAATATTTTTGAGTTTTTCACATAATATTTTTTGTCATAAGTTTGTTCTGATGTACTGAAATACCTAGCCTGTATCTCAGACCTGCTTCCAAGAAAGAATCAAGACTTTAGTATTTAATACACAACCTTTTCTTAGAAAAAATTTCAGTGAAATTCAGTAAAATTTTGCTTATGCAACATTGTAATTAGAATCCCTAACTACCATGCATTATGATGGGCACCGAGCAAACATTTCTTAATAGGCAAATAAAAGTTAAGTGTCCTAGAACCTTATATTATCCTAGTTTTACTGATAAGAAACTAAAACATAGGTGAAATAAATCTATAGGAAATGTGAGACATGTATCTGAGATTTTGTTTCCCAGCTCTTAGGGGTAAGATCATCCTCAATTTTGTTTAAAAATAAAACCTAAAAACATTAAAAGTTTACATTTTCTCTAATTTTTTTAAACTTGCTACTTTGAAAGAGTCCTGTAACTGAAAGTGATAAGAGGAGTGTGTATTTTTTCTCTCCATACATTTGTTTTATTATTTATCATCAGTTTGTGGACAGGGAGATTCAAACCACTGTGTATGCAGTTCCAGCATCAGCCAGTTTAGTGGCATTGGCTACTAGCAAAATGTTAGCATTTTTTTTAAACAGTTGCCTTTTGATAGCGTACTAGATTTCCATCAAACTTTTTTATGTATGCATTCCTGTTTTCTCTTTAGATATTCCCATGTACATACTTTGCTGAACAATCTTGCTTGGGTTTTTTTGTACATCTTCAAAACCATGTAGTCTTTTCCAGATGCCTTTTTTTTCCAGCCTCACTTGATGCAGTTGTTTTTCCTACAGTATATTGTCTCACCTTCTGCCTATGGTTTAGAATTTTAATCAAAGGTGCAACTATTGTAAGCAGCTGACGAAAACTAACGTAATTTGCACCTAAAACATCATTCAGTGAATGAGCTTTAAACATTTCACTAAGGTGAACTATGTCTTTTCTTCAAAAGATTATCTGAATAAAAGTTAGACCTTTAGTAATCCAAGAGATGCTGATTTTACAAATATGTAAATACACAATATTTAAATACCGTTTTTACGCAAATGCATACAGCTGTTCAGTTAGCAAACATAACCATCATTTATAAGTTTTTTTTAAGACAGTAGTAACTCTAGAAGAGTCCTTGTAACTCATTCCCACCAGTCTTAAAAAAAAAAGAAAAATACTTTTGCATCCTTGCAAATGGCAAGAACTGTTTCTGGCTCCCAAATTCTTCCATTGATCTAAAAGTTTTTGTTGTACCTCTTGCTTCCAAAATAGTGAAGTCAGTTTAACAAGTCTAATAGTGAAGACTTGTCTTTGGATGCTGCAGGAATGAATCCAGATTATTACAATAATTATTACCTGTTAGAGAGGGATAGAACAGGAAAAAATATAAGGATTCTTAGCCTAACTCACTCAGAAAGGGAAAAAAAAAATCCAATCCCATACTTTCAAAAAAGTAATATTTGAACAAGGTAAGAGTTCCTGTAATGTCTTGATGGTCAGATACTCTAAATGTGGACTCACCTAAACACATGAATGTGTGTTTTCTCAGATTGCTTAAAATATCATACCTAATCAGGACATAGTGCCAGAGTACATGATCTTGATTTTACTAGTTTAATATTTTTCTTGAAGATATTTAATGGAAACAGGATGTTAAAATATGTACAGTAAACTTATAAATTCTGATTTCTCTATATTTTGTGCGGGATTAAAACTGACACAAGCATATTTTTTTTGCATTTTATTTTTGTCTGACATTAGACTTTGACTAACATCATCTTGTTATTAATAAAACATTCTTCAGAGCTATTCTTGGATAACAGAATAATGAGATGGAATTTACTTTCTAGTTTTCTAAGGAAATACCTAAAAGAAAACTAAACCAGATGCTAACATAACATGAACTCCAAAACATGCTAGATTTACAGTCACAGATGATCAAAAAAAGAAATCAAACTTTGGGATACATAAGAGTGAAATCAACAGTACTGAAAATCTAATGGTACTATTTGAAAAAAATATATCATGGACTAAATTTTTTCAAATTCTTTCTTACCTTGTTTCTGGGGAGTTTCTTTTCTTTGGAACAAATTTCTAAGTGAGATAGTGTGATAAGTTGATCAGAGGTCCAGTTAAGTACAGCAGTTCCTATTCAGTGAGATAACCATACATATGACCAGCAAAAAACCAAAATGAATCTTTTTCATCATTGTTCAACTTACACTGCATTTGTATTCTTTACTTTCTAATGACATCTTGTACTTTATTTTTAGGAACGTATTATGGCCTTAGAAGTGGTAAGTTTCTTAAATTCATTTCCAAACCAATTACAATGACATTGCTGATAATTTTTCTAAATTATGAAAAATATTATTTTTATGTATTTTTTAAAAAAAGGTTGCAGTTCTGGGTTTTTACCTGTTGTTTTAAGAGAAGATGTGATAATTTAACACTGCACCTTTCTATAGGTTTTTGCTACAGTATTTAAGCACTGGTTATATGAAATATAGTATAATGTTGTAGGTTTTGTGTACGGTTCAATCCTCATTCCATCCCTGGGAAGAGAAATGTCATAGATTTGAGCCATACAAAGGATATTATTTTTCTACTGCTAGCACTTCTAATGGTCAAGGATAGATCTAATCATTTCAGTTACGATTACGTGTGCTTTTTACATGTTTGCACTGGGAGGTGCAGACAGAATCAGTTCATCTGCCCACATCAACACTGCAACTAAAAGCATGAAGGAATACTATTTTAATGATTACTAAGCTATTAAGTTACAAGGACAAAAGCCTTCATGCATGTACATGCCATGAATGCAGCTGGATTATCCAGACGTCCCAAGCTAGTAAGTCTATTAGGTGGAATAGCTGGGATGGGTCTTAGCTTGCCCTAGCATTTCTGAACTGTGTTTCTTGCCTCTTATGTAGGAATGTCCAATAAGACATCACACAATGCTACGTATCAAGCCCATAGCTTCTTTTAATTGGAAATCCAGAAAATTTCCTCTAATGAAACCAGTACTGAGACAATATCAAGGCTGCAAATATAAACTGTTTAAATTTGCTTGTGCAAATTATTATTTTATCCTTCCTGATTGTCTGTGCATCTGTGAAAACAGGTTCCAATTTCAAAAATATATTTGAAATATATTCAATATGTTAAAAAAAGCTTGCATTCACACATAAAAGGCCCTTTGTAAACCAGAGCACAGTGTTGGAATTCGTGCCTCGTGGGACTAGGGAGCTAATACTTAAATTCAGTGTCCTGGCACTTCACATAGTGTTGTGTGAGTGTAAATTGTTGCCAGAACGTTAGTTCTGTTCAGAAGCATCTCTTATTCATGGTTTGCTTGCGTTTGCTTACAACCAGTCAGGCATGTATCCACTGCCATCCATTTCTTGTGAACCATGAGTTAAACTGCCTGCAAAATGCCTTGTCCTTTCTAGACCCAGAACCATTTTGACGCAGGCAGAGGGTAATTGCTTGCAAATAGCACAACATCATGCAAATTCAATCCATATTTTGTGACAACGTTTGTTTCTATTTTTTCTGGACCTTTTCTACTTTTTATACTTTTAATCTCTTCTGCTTTAGGAAGGAAGATTGGTAAGTTATTGTTAAGATAGAAGACGATTATTATCATCAGTAAAACATAGTTTTCTTTCTTAATGCAAATTGGGAGGTAATACCTGAATGCAAATTTGTGATGCTAAATCCTAGAGCATGGAGTCACTCACTGCTTTCGTTATTGCTGACATTGGAAGATGTGTAATGTTAAGGCCTGAGATTGCAGGCAAGAAAAGTATGGTCATTGCTAAGGCTGTCGAATGCTCCCAAGGCACTCATTTTACGTTTGAGATAAAGTTCCTCTATGATGTCAGGCAAACCACTTAAAATAAATTTTTCACAGACTGTTAATTACTTTGTGTTCCTCATTTTCTAGGTATCTGACTTTGTGACTTCTGAGGCCTGATTTTCAGAAATGCAAAGTTTTAGTAACAGCTAAATTCAGTAGGAGCTCCAGCTATATGTATTGCTAAGTATACTCAAAAGTCGGATGTTAGATAGCTGATAGTGAATACTTTAAAATAATAACTGGTTTTGACCTTTATATCTCTGTTTCAGTTCTGAAGATGATAGTGTTCTCTCTCTGTCCTCCCGTCTTCACTGATCTTAAAAAGAAAATACACACAGAGTAATACTTACGCAGTTTGAATGTGTCAGGATGAGCTATGATAGAAAAGCCCTTAAGCAAAAGGATGAATAAGGCTTACCATTTAGGGGATCCTTAAGAATCCTTCCATTTATAGTGTGTACATCCACATAGCTGCATATCTATGCAGCATTTATAACAATGAGTACATAATAATTACGGTACTCATATAATTGTGTAATTTTCTTATCATCTGTTATTTGAGTGCTCAGAGTGCGACATCAAAATAGTACAACCAGTTACATATTTTGTGAATTGATTCAGGTTGTAGAGAATGAAAATGGAATAGAGACATAAGGAATTAAATTCAAATTCAAACAGAATCCTTAGTGAAAAGAAATGTTTAAATTATGAAGAAAAAACATTTTCTTTCTTAGAATTTTGACAGAGAGGTGACAGTTCATGAGATGCACTAAATGCAAGATACGAAAAGGAGCAAGAGAGGGAAAAGCCAGAACTCACACATATACAAGCTATACAAAATGCATAGGAAAGCATCAGCTCTCCAGAACTGTTTTTAAACTGTGAGACCATGGGATGGCTGGGTTAGGAATCTAATCTGCATTTTCTTCCACAGCATTCTTATTCTGCCTAATACTGGGAAGAAATTGCTCTGCACAGAAATAGATGAAGTGTAGTGCAGAACTGACTGAGGTTTACAAGTGTGAAGCCTTTTGCAGCCACTTGTTAGTTTCTACCTTGCATATACCTTTTTAAGTAACAGATAAGACAGGTACATCTAACACTAAATGCATTTTTAAAATGTTTAGATTAAGATTTTTACCTAAATGAACTGTTTTATGCAATGACCTGCAAACTGTGTATGTGTACATATTTTGAGAGGTATACTTGGCAGCCCACTCTCCTGCCTTTCTCTACGAGCTACTCATTACTGCCTCCTGCACTTGCCAGTAAAATTGTTGTAGTAGCCACGTGATGAACTTGGCAACTTAGGCAAAAAAAATTGGGAAAGAAATGTGACAGGAACCTAGCAGATTCTTTTCAGAGCTCTGGGTGAATAAACCTTCCAGGCCTAGCTTAATCTAATCTAATAATTCTGTGAGTTGCAGCAAACTAAAGGAGTCCTTTGCATCATCTATGAGTCCTATCTGCTCCTTCTCCTCTCAGCAGTCTGTTTGAGCTGGAAGCTCCATCTCCTGCCCATGACTCATGCTGTCTGCTCTACCTGACAGTTTCTTGGATCTTCTTTTTCCTTAGCCAACTCACTTGGTTCCCAAGGAAAGTGCTGTATTACCATCCTCCTTCAGGACATTACGCCTGATCTGGTCACTCCCTTAAGGAATCTGAGAACAAATAGTACCCATCACAAGAAGCTTTTGGATTTTTTGGTGCTTTTTCTTCACTCAGATCAGTCCTACAGTATGATTCAGTAGATAGGTACACCACTTCTTGCTCCAGCAGGGTGCACAGGACAGGAGCAGAAGCTGGAAGGTAAGAAGGAAGAATAGGGGTACTTAGACAGACTCACTAGTGGATATAAAAGGAGCTGAAGAACTAAGGTGTATTCTGGAATAATCCTTCAACTTGTGAGAAGTGCCAAGGAAGTAACAAGTAAAGGCAAAAATGAGGTTTTTGAGTACCTAGAGATTATGTGTTTTGTTTTTCTCTTTTTTTTTGGTTTAATACTGTTTAATAAAGTGAATTTAATAATTACATAGCTATTAACAAGTAATTTTCCTGATTACTTTAGTAATCAATTTTGTAGTCTGATGTTTTGCCAGAATGAATATGATTTATCTTCAAATAAGGTGTTTTAGATTATTTTTGAGTGTAGCTTAGTTCTTACATACAGGATTTGGCTCTATATTATTTATAGACAAAGATGTACAATTTTCTTGGAAAAAAGTCTGTATTATATTCTCAGATGTAGCTACAATGCAAAGTGTATCTAATTCTCATAAAGAGGTCAGGGTGCATTTTGTAGGCGCACGCTGCTGCTTTGCTGTGCTTGTGACTTCAGTGGGTTTCTGTAAACTACTTCATGTTTTTTGAGAACATAAGCTGCAAGTCAGATTCCTCTGCCTTAGTAGTAGTAGTCTGACATAAAAGATTGGGAAATTTAAATTGAAATCAACCACATCCTGAAGCTGTTCCAGTGAATGTATGTGTTCTGTGTCCATTGATCAATAAGACAGCTTGTTCATTTCAGTAGAGAACCCAGAAGTGAGGTTACCACTTGCTTAAAATACTTGAATCAGACTTTTCTGGACATGATTCAACTTTTTGTTATAATATCATAAATCTAGGTTAACTCTAGTAATGCTGTAAGTATTCTGCAAAATTGTTATTTAGTATTAATTTCTTTTTCAGTATGAACATTGTTGTATTTTGTTGTAACTCATATTTTATGTTCATGAAAGTAAAGTTTTGAATACCAGAAAAATAAATTTCTGTCTGCACACACTCAGCAATATAAAAGTTATTAGATTCTTCTACTGTAGCAGCAGGTTCAAATTTGCATCAGTTTTCTGATTTATCACCCACTTTAAAGGAAGAGTTGCACGGGTGACAATGCCCAATGCATTTCACTGAGAGATTATGTGACTGCCTGACACCGTCCATTTTAGGGTGCGCTCGCTCTCTCTGAGTCTCTCAATGTGCCTTCCATCAATAATTAAATCTTGCTGTTAGCTCATTAGATCATTATTGTCATACTTTGTATGTATGAATGTTTAGGAAATCTTGAATCCGAGGGTTAATACTTTCTTCTCCCCTTGATTTGCTTCTGTAGTGTCTTGCCAAAACTACCATTACATCAAAGGCCTTCTGGCCCTCCCAGAACACAGCCATTCTTTGATCTTATAAATATGACCGGGAGAGGAGCAGCAGTCCGAGATCCTCTGTCCTGCCTGCCTCGCCCTTTCCTTTCCTTTCATCGGCGAGCCAGTGTGTCACTTCCCTTCGCTGGGGTGGAGAACTTTCCCAAGGTTCCTCGAGTCCTTCATCTGCTCACTCCCACCAAGTAACTTATGCCCCCTGACAGTGCTTACAACCAGCCATTTCTTTTCTCTTGATGCTCGCCTTCCTCTTCCCTTCTTCCTTGATGTTGTCTTCTCCCCCTACGTATCTATTGCTCTTATTGAATACCCCGCTACTTATCCATCTGCTGCCCCTTACTATTTGGTGCTTTACATGTTCTTTTAGTTTTTTGCTAATAAAGACACCTCTAGTTTTCTTCCAGTAACATTTTGGTATTTTTTTGCTGTAAAATAATTTATTTTGCTGTTAAGAGTATGATTTTTTTAATAATTGCCTTTCCCATTCATACTTATTTCTCACTTTCTGGCTCATTCTGGGATTTAGAGTGAGAACCAGAAATGCTGAAAGAAATAGATTTATAAGATTCTGCACAAGTTTTCTAATTCATGGATTTCATTTAAGGCTGTGTACTTGCACTAAGTGCAGAAACTGAACATATATATGTATATTTCTAATGTCACCTCTCTAATCTCCCTTCCCTCAAAACCTGATATATAACATTATTTTTACATTACTCTCTATTAAAAATGTTCTTCACTATTCTGTAAAAATGAATTACTAAATTAATGTAAGAAATAAAATAAGATATTTTTACAAAAATATATACACTTGCATTGAGACTTTGAATACTACAATGTACAGATAAGCATGATCAAGAATATCTTACTGTGTATATGTTAAGGAATATTTAAAATATTGGCCCAAGAATTTATTGCTAAATACCTGTAAGAAGCAGGTTACAAATGTAGGTAACTCTGTAAACTTTATTAAACTACTCTTTGTTTGGCAGTCAGGATGACAGTTTTATATTTATTTATTGCCAAATAGTCATGGTGCATGTCTAACAACTTGGTCTAGTAACTTCATTGTTTTTCCAGTGGTGATACCAGTAATGTAGTACATTACAGAATCACAAAATGGTTGAAGTTGAAGGAGACTTCTACAGGTCATCTGGTCCAGTACCCTCTGCTCAAGCAGTGTCACCCAGAGCCATTTGCCCAGGACTATGTCCAGATGGCTTTTGAATATTTCCAAGGATGGAGATTCCACAGTCTCCCTGGGCAACCTGTGCTAGCACTTAGTCACCCTCACAGTGAAAAAGTATTTCCTATGTTCAGGCGGAAGCTACTGTATTTTAGTTTGTGCATTGCCTCTTGTCCTGGCACTGAGCACAACTGAAAAGTGTCTGGCTGTGTCTTCTTGACGCTCTCCCTTCAGATATTTGTACACATTGATGAGATCTCCTTAAGCCTTCTCTTCTCCAGGCTAAACAGTCCCAATTCTCTCAGCCTTTCCTCATGGGAGAGATGCTCCAGTCCCTTAAAGTATGTTAGTTGCCCTTTGCTGGACTGTCTGCAGTATGTCTGTCTTGTACTGGGGAACCCAGAACTGGACCCAGCACTCCAGATGTGTCTCACCAGGGCTAACTAGAGGAGGAGAAGGATCACCTCCCTTGACCTGCTGGCGACACTCCTCCTAAGGCACCCCTTTGGGGAGTAGAAAGCTCCTTTTAACATTGTGAAGATACGTTCACATGTTGCAAATATTGAATGTTTTTGCCAGACTTTAATAAACCAAAATCGTCTCAGTTTTCCATTAGAGAGAGTGAAAATCTCAGGATAAATCTTTATTACAGAAGACTGTAATTCTTTAGATATCTTGTTATGTCTCTTAGTTTAACTAGGAGCAGTAATATACAGTGGTCTTCACTTTAATTTTTTTGAACACAGTATGTATATGTATGTAAATATAATTTTAAAGAGAGATCCTATGTGTTCCATCTACAGGATTCTCTTTAGAAATGTTGGCTTTTCATCTGTGGAATGTGTATCTATGATTTCTTCCACAGAATATATAATGCTTATAACTTGATAAGTAAGACATAGATGTATGTGGTATAGCATACTTTTTTGTTTGTTTGTTTTATATATCACAAAGCAAATTAAAATTTTGTTTGACAGGGGGCTATTGACTAAAGTGTGTCTAATGTGCTGCTAGGTCCTTCATTTTAGGTTGTTTTGTATTTGATTAAATTATAACCTTAGGAATACAGACATCAATTACACTTACTGATGCTACCATATTTTTTTTCTGTCATTGTTTTGCATCTTTTGATTAAAATTGGGAAATGTATAAGCCAAACTCCTAATTTTTTTTCTTCTCTGACACTGATTTGCTGTGAATCCTTGGTTAAATCACTTATCTTTGTATTTAAATTTTTCTCAGCTGTAGAACTGGACAATATTTCTTCTTTCCTATGAAAACTGTGTTAAGTGAATTTTTGTAAGGCTTTCTGGAAGGCTTGATGAAATACTAAATACTGTTAGCATACAAAACATTAACATAAATTGCATGTAAAGATTTTTAGCCTGCAAAACTCCAGAAAGTTGAAGATAGCTTTCATGAGTGAATGACAAGGAAGTCTTTATACCTTTGAAGAATGTGTGCCCACTAACATTGTTTTACTTTACACACTCTGCCTCTTGCGTTATATTTATTTTAATATCCAGTAATTATGTCTGAATGTCTTTGATCAAATTCTTAGTAAATGCTAAAGGATAGATTCTCAAAAACTGGTCCTGTGGACCCCCAGTAGTACTTGGAGCACTAGCTGATGATTCACAGAGAGCTGGCTTGCCAAAAGACTGCACTGTCTTCTGCATGTTTCCAGCTGTTAGTATCCATCAAACAACTAAAAAGTCATTAAATACTTGCCTAATATTTTTCCATGTGAACAATTCCCATAGTTACCACAGGGATGTTATGTGCTCATGAATGAGAGAAGAGATGGTCCATGCCATTGCAAACAGGAAAGGAAGCGTCCATGAAGCTCTCAATTAAAATGTCATCCACCCCATGCAAAAACTTCTGGAGTCTAAATTAAAGGTTCAGTTGTTTTGACATTTGCAATGCTTTGTTAACAAAGGTCTTCTGTTTTTCATTATTATAAGTATGGTTTTTGCTTCAAAATCTTACTAGTTAAAACTTTGAAGAAATAATGTAGTATAGAAGAAAAAGCCAATTGAACTTGCATATTGCATAACTTGATAAATGTATATGTGTTGCCTATCTCTGTAATGGTAACTTGATTTCTTGATGTGCTGAAATCATCAAAACAGTGGTATAATTGGAGTAATGGTATAGGGGGAATGTAAAGATATAAAATACATTTTTTATTTTGTCTTAAAGTTCTCTCTATACATATGATGTACTATGTCACAGAATGTCCCAGCTATCATGGAATTTGCCTGGCATATGAAAGTCAACAGGGATCCTCAGGTCTCTTAAGTAGAATCATACCCTGTAACAAAAAAAGCGTATATCTCAGTCTGGTGCTGGAGATAGAAGCTGACAATGCATAGTTTTACAGATGTTAACACAGAAAGCAAAAGTTACGTTTAGACATGCTAGGTGCATCCTATTCTTGCTATTTAAGTATTCAACATGCTAAGGCCATTTAAAAATCAGTTTTTATAGGTCACCTTTAACATGACATCTTTCATCTGAATTGTGAGTGACTGCTGACATGCATCGCAACCAGTTAAAATTACAGTTGCATTGAATCTTTTTATGGGTATTCTTTGGGGATTAGCTAACTGGCACTTAAGTCAGCTCTAATTTTCAGTAAGATCTGTGCAATACAAATACCCATTTGTTTCCACCTACCTCAGAAAAGAAAGGAGCACTGTACTTGAAAGTCAGTAAAGTTTGGTTTCTGGTTTATGTTTATGTGTTTTCAATACATGGACTATAAAGGCAACCTTTAGGAGGACTATATACAAACCTGCTTTGATTTATTTGCATTTAGCATTGCAGCTTTGAGACTAAAAATAAAATGTGTATCTGATTTTGATTTAGATCTGTCCCTTGAGACAGTGTGAAACTGTCTAACACCAAGAATACATCAATATATGAGGATTAACTGTTCACATGCAGTTTAAACATCAAAGTGTTTGTATGAAGTCATGGAAAATGAGTAATTTGTTTTATCATTCTCTGAAAGCATAAAACACCCCCTTTCAAAGTAAATAATCCTTATTTTAAAAACAGATTAATAGCACTCACTCTATGGAAGAGACTACTGTTAAGTAAAATACCATTAATACTGCTTCAGTCAGTACAATTGGTGTTTCTTCCTCTTATCGGTACCATCAGTGCACTGTATCAGTACCTTCTGTTCCCTGTTAAACAATGAGCAGACAGATGTGATTGCTCTCTTTAGGATTATTTGTATGCATTATGGCATACAGCTTTGCGATTTCTGGGAAAAAAATTAACAGTACTTAATTGCCCTCTATGTCATGTGCTTCTAACATCCTTTTTCACATTTTATCTGTGTGGCTAAATCCATCTCTCTTAATAGAATAGAGTGTAGTCATTAATGATACAAGTATGGCATTTGATCCACATTGAGGTGGTTGCTGTGCATTTCATTAAATTACCAGACCTATTCTGTGGGCCAGCTAAATGCTATTTCATCACCTTTCCCTCTCATTCTTCAATGTATTCTTTTGTTGCCACTTTCGTTATTGAATTTCCCCTAGCAAACTTGGGTTTTTTCTTTTTCTGTTTTCATTTGCACATCACTACCATTCTTTTCATTGGTTTTATGAAAAAAGCACACGTTTCTGTCCCTGAAAATGTTAGCGTGTAAGTTATCCTGTTCAAATTACTTCACAAACTGCTCAGAAGACTGTGAGAATTTTAGAATATAAAAGGAACTGTTCTGATTAAGACCAAAGGTCAATCTAGCCCAACTATAGACATCGCAACAATGGCCAAAATAAAATGCTTAGGGAACAGTGTATGAAAAGGACTGACATATATTTTGTTTCCCACTCATTCATTTTGATTCCAGCCAGTCCAAGCGCAGAGACTTCCAGACTTAGATGTAGTTTCTATGAATTTGGAACCCTTCCATGGTCTTTCTCATTCATGAACTTGCCCGGTTTTCTGCTTAAACCTGTATAAAAATTTCTATCTTTATGTTACTTCTGGTTTTATGCAAGTTGGTCATTTCTCCCCTCAGGCACCTGTCTTCCTGGCTGAAGAGTCCTGGTTTTTTGAGTCATTGTATCCAATAATTTCTCACATGGAAACTGCGCTCCATGGCTTTCATCATTCTTGTTGCTCTTCTCTGAAAATTTCTGTTCTGAAATAGAGGTCCACAGCTGCACTCAGTAATCAAGATGCAAGCACTGCAAGCACACTGTGGATTCATACTCAGGAATAATTATGTTCTCTGGCTTTTTTTTCCTTTCCTGATTATATACAGTGTTGATTTTGCTTTTCTGATTAATATTGAGCACAAGTTAGCAAGTTCTTGGAAATATGTATCGCTACCCCATGGTCTACTTCCTGAGCAGTAACAGTTAGCTCAGAGCCCATCATTTTGTGTATGAAGTTAGGTTTAAATTTTAGGAATCTAAAAAGCCTTTCAGAAATCCAAGTAGCCTGTATCATCCTTTATCCACATGATTCTTGATGAAACCAAAAAAGCAAGCACTGAGTATGCACGTAACCCAAAGGCTGATCTGCTTTCAAGATTGCATTTAATAATGTAACTAATGAGGACTAGCTGAGGCACAGCTAATTTTTTCCCGCTAAGAAGTATGTGAAATAGAGGGGATGTATTTAGGACACATTTGGGGAGAACAGATGATGAACATCTTCCTTAACTCCGTTTACAGACAGTGTTGACATGAGGTCTTGGCATTGGAATTTAGAGAAAGAATTAAAAAATGGGATGGCTTAAGGCATGGGCTTACACTTAGGGCCTGAGGTCCTTTTATGAGGAGAACAGATCACAGGTCTTCTTTATTAAAGCAGGGGTGAAAAAAAAAGCAAAATCTTTGTAGTTGGAAGAAAAATTTGCTGTAAATTTAATATACTTTATGGCACGCTGAGGAGCCACTACATTAAATGTGTCCTGTGTCCCAGGCAACTTTATTTCAACTCTGTGTGACGTCTCAAATGTTTGTTTTTCTGCAGTTCATAAGTAAAATACTTTAGCAAAATGTGTTACGTAACATATACGATAAGTTTAAAATATTTATGGTTTTATTTGTTGCTGGACCAAGAAGAGAGATTGAGAGGTGTTACAATTTTGGTGTTATTTCCTGTGAGGAAGGATTTTATTTCCGAAGGTGTAGGGGAGTTGTTGGTGTTCAAAGTAAAAAATTTGTGGATATGTATCCATCAGATCTGTGTGATATTAGGATGACTGCTGAACATTAATATTCAGTATTTTGTTTCACATGTAGTTACGTTTGGATTGCTTAGGGTCTGCTGTCTCTCATATGTTTCCCAGCCTTAGAAACACACATGCAGACCAATACCAGGGGCTACTCTGGGAAGAAGCAGCAAACATTGCATCTCATCATAAATTAATGGAGTGGAAAATCAATGCTTTGATGAACATAAGGCCATTGTAAATGAAGCATGAAATCCGAATGAATACTGCTTTACTGTGGTAAAAGGGAAATGGTTGATTCTTATAAGAGGGAAACATCAGAGATTGATAGATACCTCTAGGCAATTTTACTTTCAAATGAAGATGTATAGTAGCCTTTGAGAAAAAAAAAAGGTATTTTATAGCTATAAAAACATTTCTACACTATAATCTGTGAAAAACACTTTAAATGCAATATGTAGGCCTCCTGCCTGTTTGCATCCTGAAAATATGAGGAAGAATCTATTTTACGTGTTCATTATTAATATATACCTGCAGGTTCTATAATTCTTTTCTGGTAAAGAACCAGATATGTTAGAAGAAAAGTAATTTTTTTCTCTTTATAAAATCTTCTTAGTTGAATTTTGCAAGTAAAATACCTGATTGCAAATTAAGTTACACATTACAATAGAAGACTGCTTATGGAGATAATACAATGAATTTTAGTTTTGGTCCAAACACAGCTAGCTAAGTGTGAAATCTACTTCACTTCCTTTCTCATGCAGCAGTTAAGAAAGAAGAAAGTACTGTTTTCTTGTTAGAAGAAATAACCCTTATTAATTCTGACTTAGAGTTTTGCAAAACTGATTTGCCCTACTTTATTCACTGGAAGTCACCATAAGTATGCACCTTCCTGTCCTTCCACACTTTTTCCAGCATTTGCCATGGCTGGTTGTCAACATTACAATTAAGGACTTTTTTGTACTGAGTATCCTCAGTGCTGCCCATTTCAGGAAGTGATTTACCTATCTTTCAGGCATAACTTCATATATTTTGTCTTATATAATTCCTGTACATTCTTTTAAATCTATCAAAATTAATGTGTTAGTATAAAATAAAAGCAAAAATACTCATTTTGGGTTCATAACTAAATTGTCTCCGCCTTATTTTTTCCCTGTCTCATTTCTATTTTTTTGTTCTTGTTAAAGAAGATTTGTTTTAATCTCTTTCACTTTTGACAGTTCTTCCTGTACTTCTTGAAATCGAAAACATCCTTCCTTGCTGGTCAATCCTTTTACCCCATTTTGTAGGCTTCTTACTCTTCCTATTGTTCTTGAAGCAGCAATTGATCTGATCGTCTCATAAAATTCTTTCCTCTTACCTGTGATAATGGAGTTGTTACTGTTTAGTACCTTTGACTGCAAATTATTCTTCTTCTCTTCTGTGCTGTGTGAAGAGTAGAAATTATCCTGGAAAAAAGGGCAAGATTTGGGAATTCCCAAATATTTTTCTCCTACTGCATCTTTCAT
>NW_009633808.1:47079-64633 GCF_000690535.1 Cariama cristata
CCTGCTGCAGAATGTAACAGTGGGATGAGAGAGCCCTTTTTTAGCTAAGCATACAATCTGAGAGGAAAAGTTTGTTCCTGGAGGTGGTAGATATAGTTTGAACGTCATTAGTCTCAGAAGGAAAAAGAACCCAACCAGGTGGTTGTTTTATAGAAATAGGTCCTAATATCATCAGCATATTAACTGTCAGTACAAATTTTTCCTAATGACAGAAAATTAGAGAAATACTTTTACATACGTAAATATTTTTGCATACATTTAATTACAGAAATAGAAAAACCAGTCTTACATCCACTACCTAATTTAGTTTATTGGGACTGAATATTAGTTGCAATTTCAATCCTGTGAGATGCAAATGAATACCATTGTTTATGAGACTTGACTTTCGTTTGTTATGCAAAGTATATTTCTTACAATCTTAAAAAATGAATGTTTGGAACTGTTAGGGAAGAAGCAGACAACAAGATAAACATCATTGCTTCTAAATTGATGGTGTGTCTGCATTTAGGTTACGCTTTTCGGTTCTGATTCTCCTCTCCTCATTCCCCCTCTCCATTTTAAAAAATACAAAGCTAGAGAGGCTACACAAGGCTTAAGAATGATCAAAGGTATGAAACTTCTTCCATGTGAGGAACAAATACGAGAGCTCTTCAGCCTGAAAAAGATATAAATGGGAAAGATTGCAAGAGGTCTGTAAAATGAGAAGTTGCAGAGAGATGAATAGGGATTGGTTGTACGCTGTCTCTTGTAGTATAAGAATGAGAGAGTGTGTAATTAAGCTAGCAAGTCATTGGTTCAAAGGAAAACATGATGGCTTTTCATATGTTATTTTAATCTTTTCATATATTACTTTACTGTAATTTGTAATATTGCTTATAAATTATAGGAGCAATGATTTGTTTAGTTCATTGTGCGGGTAACTGCTTGTCTATATAATTAATAGCGGCATGTAGGAAAAAAGATCTGTGGTCACTAGATAGTCATGTTAGCAGTATAAATAGTAATTTTAATAATACTGCTGATAATATATGATAATATATAAATTATAATTTTTGTATGTTGCTTTATATATGTGCAATAT
This sequence comes from Cariama cristata, assembly GCF_000690535.1. Taxonomy (NCBI): domain Eukaryota; kingdom Metazoa; phylum Chordata; class Aves; order Cariamiformes; family Cariamidae; genus Cariama; species Cariama cristata. The sequence goes on from NW_009633808.1 coordinate 48,161, forward strand.
ATATTGTATTATATTGCATATAATGCTATTTAATATATTGCTAGATTATTAATGTACATGTTACATTGATATACAATATATAAATCCATTCTATTTGTAATGTTAAGATTATTAATAAAATATTATTATAACAGTTTTGATATTGTTATCTAAACTACCTGCTCACATGAGTGTTCATTTCATTGCTATTTCTCCCATTTCAGTTTTTTGATACATTTTTATGTGATTGATTTTTAACTAAAGAAATATGAGCTAGGTTTTTAAAGAATCACATTCTTCTCTAAAGAATTAGCTTACACGGATACACACTTTTTCTATAACAGTGAAGCCTGTAGACAGTTCCTTCAGTATTAATCACTGGTATTTTTGTTGTTTGCTAATACTACTGATGTTTTGTGGTTTGTTATACACAGCATAGTAGACTATTATAGTCTTGACTTATTGGATTGCTTTTGAAGATTGTCAGGGAGCTTTATGTGATACAGAACACAGCTTTTTGGAGTAGACTGCATTCATGCTGCAAGGTTCCCGCTGATTTTTCTTATCCTGATGTGATTGAAAGTTTTAGTCTCTTCAGGTCTTAAATCTGGGATCTAAATGGAATGTTTTTCATGTTGGTCAGATTGAGACTTACCAAGACTAGCAACAAAGCTTTTGTAGTTAAGGGCAAGTTAACTCAGTTTGCACAGTCTTTAGAGCATAATGGTATTTGACTTCAGGACTGATGAATTTATTTGTTCTACAGATTTTTGCTTTAAAGTGCTAGGGCAGTAAGATGGTTAATGAAGCCCATTATTGGTAGATTACATACCAGGTTAACAGAACTTTATCCAAAGAAGTGTGATTTGTAGAATTGTGGAGGAAATACTGTTTTTCAGAAAGTACAAACAGTATTGCTTCTACTTGCTCTTCAGCAAATAATAGAAGGGCAGCCTTTGAAAAGCTCCAGAGGCATCTGGCTTATGGGGCATGACTACTCTTTATGCATGAACAACCAACTTCACCTGTGCACAAAACCCAAAACATGATACTGCTTTTCTTCAGTTCTTTTCATCTTGCTATAGACTAGATTTTTTTGTGTGATGGGTGTGGATGGAAATCTTGTTGTTGATGTCTAACTCTCCCTAGAGTGATAATTAATTTTTCAGCAGTACATACTGTATGTCTAAACCAAAAATATGAAATTTGATTGTTCTATATTTAACTAAGTACTAACTGCACATATTTGTATTTGAAAAACGAAAAAGGACTTTTCTACTATGTGTTTAACTACAAAGATATAAACATTGTGAGTATAGATTTATATTCTTGTTAAATGTACTTTACTCCCTGAAGTGCAATGAAAGAAAATTTAATTCTGAAGGATACGTAAACTCCAAAATTATAAATAAGTATTGTTCTGCTCAATAAACTGGTAAATATTCATGGAGATTCAAATTAAGGAAACTGTGCTGTCTGTTTTATTTTGTCCTTCTTTTTCCTTAACAGCCTGTTTACTAGTGACCTGTTTAATTTAGTGACACATACATACCTGTAAACCTGTTTCCATAGATGTAATAGGTTTTTAATGTTTGAGATAGCTGAAAGAATTGATTAATTTTTTATGATTTGTCTTCTGTTCTGTTCTTTAGAGTACTCAAGTAGCTTTAGACCATCTGGAGTCTGTTCCTGAGAAGCTGAGCCTGTTAGAAGATTTCAGAGATACTGGAGTAAGAAAGATTTCATTTGACTCTTTCAGTAGTTCTATTATGTCTTCTCCATATGTATAGATAAATTGGTTAATAAGATATTTAAAATTACCTATGTACGTATTATATAGACAAAAACATATAGAAGTTTATTTTCATGTTTATACAGATTTTTTTGAGGTTATAAATTTAGCCCTAATTAGTAATACTGCTGAGATGCTCCATAATGTAAGCAAACATTGATAACTGGGCATAATAGGTCAAGTCCTAATTACTGGTTCAGAATATTTGTATTCAGTGGTGAATTCTGATATTACTTGTTAAAAAGGAAATTTTCTAATGAAATAAATTATGCCAGTTATTCCAGTATTTAAAGTAATGAGTGAAAATAGGTGAACTTCACAGCTTTTTTGTTTTGTTTTGACATAATGCAAATAATTGTCACTTTGCCAGTATCACTATCAAATCAAGGTGTGTGTGTTTGGACACAGTGGGACATATTGACAGTAGTGGTGGAGTACTGTAAAGAGTGATAAGCCTCAAATTAAATCTTCAGTGGCTAAGTGGGTAAACCACTGCATTATTATTACTTTCCACATATGAAGTGGGTGGTTTACTAAAAAAGAATTTGGAGCATCATTGCACAATATAAATTTTAACAACAGATCAACAAATGCGTAATGATTTGCATTTTATTTGCTATATAGAATTTCTCATCCGGAGGTAGTCATAAGCATTTCAAAACATTCTTGTTTGGAACTTCATTTATTCTAAGTGTTCTTGCACAAGGTTATGTGTTAATATTGTACACTATTTTATTGCTGTCATCATCAACAGAGTTTGGAACACAAAAGCTGATTGAAATGTTTGGAGTTTTTTAAGAAAAATATTGTTGAGATGTATAATTTTAATTTCAAATTCCAGGTAACCCCAGAAGAGCTTTTTGCTCTGACAGAGGTTGACATTTACCTTCTGTTTCTGATGGTTCCGCACTGCTAAAGGAAAAATTCTGCTCTCAGCTAGGCAAAGCAGAAGCTTGAATGCAGGGTTTCTACCATCTCCTTCACACTTGCACTTTCTAGCTTAACGTTACTATGAAATGACGTTGTTATTTTCTGGTTTGCTGTAGTTCTCACTCAGCCAGCATTCGTGAGATTGATACCCAAATTCTTTGATTTAATTTGACCTCTGTCCTTCCCTGTGATGCTTAGTTTTTTTAAAGACTGTTTTCTTGAGTCCCTACCAACAACCGTGTATTGTTTAATAAATAATTTATTATTCAAGAGAGCTAAGCTTTATACCTTAGCTGTGAGAACGATGTCAGTTTGGAGTTTCGTTAATTATTCTATTTGAAAATAATACGTTGGATTTTTTTGTACAATAGCGTATTTTACTCTCAAGTGGTGTGTATGAATGAAGTATTTCAAAGGCATTCATTGCTTTCCACTGCTAGCAAGTTCTTCCCTCAATGTTTTCATAGGACAAGAGAAGGAAAGAGCAAGTAGGTCTCTGATAATGCCTCACAAGTTGTTTGGTAGTTGTATTCATAGCTAGTTCAGTAAGAAGTGTTATGTTTTCTTATTTCAAAATACGATTTAGTCCATATCCTTAGAACACTTTTTTTCTTAAAGTGGTTTTTTCTACAGTATTGTAATGAATTTTTCACCATTACAGAATTTCTTTGTTAAGAAGTATGATGTTACTGAATTTTGGAAAGAGTTACAAGAAATCATTCAGTAGTTAAGGATGAAGCTGTTCACATTTTAACTTATTTTCATTTTAACATTACTTTTCTGTACAGAACATTATGCTTTTCTATGGCCCCTGTATTTCAGCCTCTGAAAGTTAGTAATTAATTCATTCTTGCTACATTGAAAATCCTTGGTGATGCTTGTGTTTACAATAGCTAGCCAACATTTATTAACTGCTTTTCACATTACAAAATCATTTAGATCTTTCAATGCATTTCTAGGAGTCCCATTGCCGAAGGGAGATGATTGAGGAAAGGTATACGAAGTATAAAGAAATAGTGAGTTCTCTACAGCAACAGCTGGAAGATTCAAAACGAAGAGTCCAACAAGTCAAGGTATGTTTGTGTATTCCACTTTTGTTTCCCGGTTACTTTCAATCAACAATGTACGCTTATTTGATGTGTATTAACTCCTAGTACAAATACTGACTAAAATCAGGCATGAATGTTTCTGTTTTATACAGCTGCCATGGCTGATGTAAAATTTGATGACAGAAGTGTTGTCTTCATTGTAAAGTACCATGTGGATACTTTCCAAAAATCTTTAAAATTTCACAGAAAAGTGTCTTACTGTTTCTTACTAATCTGAAGTGTTTACCTGCTTTGTCAAATTGCTGTCTACAGCAATATTTGGATTGTTTTGTTCAGTTTTCCCTTGTTCTTTCATGTAAAAGATATAGAAACCTGTTTCCTCCATTAAAAGGATGATTAATTTTTAGATTGTGTATAGTGATTTTTCAGTAGTTGATCTTTGCATTCTTTACAAAAGATACTGTATGATGTCTAGTTTATACATAGACAAAATCCAGATAAACAAAGGGAATTGATTTGCTATCAGCAAACTAATAGCAGGGCTAACCATAATTTCCTAACTCCCTGCAATACAAATCCAGTGCTCTTCTTTAGAAACATTGCCTGTAATGAGTTCACCTTTCCAATTGTTAACACATTTTCTTTCTCTTCATATTAGCTTGTTCATTGTCCTGTCACTTCTCACTGCATGTCATTGTGATAGCAGCTTACTTCAGCAGAACTACAGTTTCTTAGGGATGTTATTGAAATAAGTGATTAGAATTGAAGAATCATGCTACTATTTCTACTCCTTACCATAATCAAATCAAAATTCTTTGGCAATGAATCTTGCCAGTGTCTTGAAACAGTTGAGCTCAAAATCTAGGATCTAGGATCTAGGATCACACACCATATATCAAAAAACTTGAAGCTATTTGTGTTCCCCACCTCCTCCATAGCAGCCTTCCTTCTGTAAAATGAGGACATACTTACCAGTAGGTCTTTTAAAAAGTGGAAAAGGTAAAATACATAAAAAAAAAAAATAAATACAGAATATTCTAGCTTAGTAAATTGCTGTTTCAAGAAGATACTAAGCTACTTGAAAAAGCCATCTTGGTCTTCTGTAAGAAAGAATTGAAAGGAGGGAACAGGGCAGATTCACTTTCAATCTGTTGTGAATTACAATCTTCAGTTTCCTGAATTTCTCTTGCCTTCACACAAGAGTTACAATTCAGTAGCCATTGAAATCTGGAAAACATTGAAAAGCTGAGTGGAATACAATCAGCTGACGGTAGAATATGATATTCACTAAGGTGACTGAACTTACTGAGCTCGCATGATTTGAAATATATATTCAGAATCCAGTATAAAGCTGATTCCAAAACAGTATTTCCTCTTTCTTTAGACAACAGAGAGCATTTAATGGCTCCCATTTAGTCAGACAAAATTGGGTTTTTGCGTGACATATAGTACTTTTTTCTGTCATGACTGTTACAACAGAATGTTCAAAAACAAGTAACAGACAGGTTCTAATCTGATTTTGGTGATCAGGCTAGCTTAGTCCTTTCTTATGATTTCATTTGTCCACACTCAATCTTCCTGCTCCTCTGTAGTCTTGTCAGATGGCTATAAAATACCTGTTGCTTAGAAGACCAGGAAAATTGTAATTGCTGTTTGTATGTGTTAAAATATAAGATTTCCAGTAATAAAGGAGGCCAGAGGCTGGCAGAATACCATCAAGTACAACAATTGTGATTTTTCAACTAAGAAAGGGCTGAGTGATAGTAGTTAAAGAGGAAATTGGTGAAAAAGAAGGTAAATACAATGTATAAAAATAAAATAAGTAATAGAGAATACCAACTGAAGCAAAATCAAAAGAGAAAGCTAGAGAAAAACTAAAGATAAATGCTATGATGGGTAGATGCAAGTATTTTATAAGTTTCCCTGCCATGAACAACTGACCATGTAGTCAAACACAGCATAGAGATCTAGTTGTAAATGAAGCACATGAGAAAAGGCACATTCTGTAAGTTAAAATTTCTGTAAAGAGAAAACCATTTTGCATTGCAGATGCTGGTAGAAACACCTTGCTTTTTTAAAAGCTCTATTCTAAGATAGCATTTCTGAAAGCAAAATCAAAAGACAAAAGATTTTTTTATTCTTTAAAAGTTATTGTGCTATATACACTTTAGGTATTAAGTCTGTCATCAGCACATAAGGGGACTAATATGTATAATTCCCATTAGTCTTAATAAGAGTAAATCCCTCTTCAGTGATGAGACAAAAGCTCGTTGTATCTAAATTAATGTTGAATTTTATTTTGTTTTCTATTTAGTTTTCAAATCTCAGTATCAGCATGAATGATAAATAGCAAGATGTTTTAACAAAATTCCCTGAGGCTGTTTATGATAAGAATTCAGTAGCAAAATTGAGTGGCTTATGAACTGATGCATTTGTGCATTATTATCTGTTCTAATTTCAGGAAACTGAGCAATGTGGATACCAAGCCAAGCTTTTAATCTTATTTTGGAAGGTATTGCAACAGGGGACTACTTGTTGCAACACTAATAAAAATTTACAGAGATTTTTGTTTAAATGACCTTTTAAAAATTATCTTCTTTTTTTAGCTTATAAACCAAATTACTTTACTCACCAAAAAGCTATACTGTATGCATCTAGCCATAAATAGTAACATTGTACTTCAAACTTTATTTAATGGTTTAACAAAAAAAAAGAAAAAAAGGCAACTTCAGGTATTTGGATATGAGAAATCAATGAAGTTTGAGTTTCCCCAGTAGCAGGGAAAATGAATTTAATTTTTAATACTACTTACATGTTTAACTTTAGTGAATTAATGTAGGCCATTCATTGATGAAGAATTCATCATTCACTGATATCTGCCTTGCTGCTATGCTTTGTCCTGAACTGTGGATGTAATGTAAACAGGAAAGAGAACATTTTTACAACTTATTATAGTGACAAAAGCTTGCAATGCTGCCAATGCATTTCTTAAGGCAAAGCAGTTTTTTGCAGAGATTTTGTAGTGATGAAATGGGCATGAAATTCATAAGCAAATTAATTTGAACCTAACTGCAATACTCAGAATTCTGAGAATTCAAATCAGTATTTTCCAGTATGTGTGAAATCACAGCATATACTGTATGTGTTCTACTGTATGTTTTTTGTTAAAGTTTACAACTGCTTGATATTAACAGATAAAACTTATTTTAATTTGGCTGCCCTAGGATGTGAAAATGAATGCTGAAATTTCTGATGTAGAAATGGCTGCTCCCTCTTCTAGCTGGCGAACTGAAAACAGCCTTTTGTCCAGATCACTGCTCTCAGATTCACATTGTAAGTATTGTTTCACAGAAAAAAATCTACAAGTAATGTATTTTCCTCTTTAAAGCTTTTTTACTTGAGAGAGTAAGGCACTCCACTTTTCAACAAAAAAATGTTAGAACCATCTTAAGAGTCCTATTGTGTTATAGCTTCAGATACTGGATGGATGCTTTTATCTAGGAAGTACTTCATTACATCCCGCTGATAATTGTGTTTTTTTTCAAATGGGACATATGTTGTGTTCTGCTTGTCATCCAAACCTATTCCAAATAAAAGGGCTGCACTTGGATTCTGAATTTCTGCATGAAAAATCACACCTGTGTAAGGTGTGTGTCTTTTCAGGGACCAAAGAAACATCCTCAGCCAAGGATTCCTTCCCAGACCTTTCATTTGTACCAGTTAGTCTCATGCTTCTGTAGCAGTTTAACAGTGAGAGCTGAATTCACTAATTCTCCCTCTACTTCAAGAGCTGTTTTTAACCGTTCTTTCTGTCCTGTAATCTGTATACAACTTGTGGTCATACAAGGTCATGGGAACTCTGATACAGCTAGGAACTGCTCAGTATAAGGTGGGACATATTAGATCTTTGTCTGGTACAGCCACACCTTTACATGAGCGTCAAAACTTAAAAAAATCCAAGGTTTTGAAAGGTTTTTTTTGAGCATATCAGCACATGGATATCAGAATACTCTTCTTCAGAAGGGTGTAACTTCAACAAAGGCAAGTGTAGGGTCCTGCACCAATGGAGGAATAACCCCATGCACCAGTACAGGTTAGGGATTGACCTGCTGGAAAGCAGCTCGTTGGAGAAGGACCTGGGAGTCCTGGTGGACAAGAAGTTATCCATGAGCCAGCAATGTGCCCTTATGGCCAAGAAGGCCAATGATATCTTGGGGTGCATTAGGAAGAGTGTGACCAGCAGGTCGAGGGAGGTTATCCTCCCCCTCTACTCAGCCCTAGTGAGGCCACATCTGGAGTGCTGTGTCCAGTTCTCGGCTCGCCAGTTCGATGCAAGACAAGGAACTACTAGGGAGAGTCCAGCGGAGGGCATCAAAGATGATGAGGGGACTGGAGCATCTCTCTTATGAGGAAAAACTGAAAGAGCTGGGTCTGTTCAACCTGGAGAAGAGAAGACTGAGAGGGGAATCTTATCAATGCTTATAAATACCTTAAGGGTGGATGTCAAGAGGATGGGGCCAGGCTTTTTTCAGTGGTGCCCAGTGACAGGTTAAGGGGCAACAGGCACAAACTGAAACACAGGAAGTTCCATCTGAACTTGAGGAAAAACTTCTGTACTTTGAGGGTGGCAGAGCACTGAACAGGCTGCCCAGAGAGGTGGAGTCACCTTCTCTGGAGGTGTTCCAAACCTGCCTGGATGTGTTCCTGTGCAACGTGTAGATGAACCTGCTTTGGCAGGGCAATTGGATTAGATGATCTCCAGAGGTCCCTTCCAAGCCGACCATTCTGTGATTCTGTGATATCACCTTCCATTTCTTTTCAATATGGCCAGTTTGTGTACTGGGAACCTATTCAGTAAGTTGCATTCCATGTAATGGAAAGTCCTCTTTCAGGCTTCATTGTACTTTCAAACCTTTGCATCTTAGAATGAGTGCTGCAGTACATTATTCTCACCAGTAAGTCCTGAGTTGAATTGATGAGGTTAAAGATAATTGGTTTCTTTTCCTTTCAGAATCTGTGGGTTGTGATCAATACCTGTTTGCAGAGCATACTGGATAACAATAGTGGAAATAAGGCATAAGAGCAAATGCCTCCATCTTATCTCTACTTCAGGAACAGTTTCCCCTGACTCAGTGTTGTTTTTCCATTTTCCCTAACCTGATCCCTGTCAAAGTCTTGCAAGTCGAAGTACAGCTCAGCGTGATTGGGGTATAGAAAAGAAATAACCCATACCTTGCAGGCATGTTGGACTAGATGACCTCCAACAGTCCCTTCCAACCTTAACAACTCTGTGATTCCACTGCAAAAACTTGCTGAAATTTAAAGATCCAGCATAAATATTCCTGAAATATTACAATATCTTTATATTGCTTAGCCTGAATGGAAAGTGCTAGGACTTTGTTACTTTAGTACTTTTTAATCAGTTTTAGGCAGTTGTCAGAGAAATAGGATCCATGTGATCTGAATGCCAATCTGATGAACCAGTTCTGGGTATTTATTCTCTGATTCAACTGTTTTTTACCAGCACTAAGTTTTCTGGAGGTAAAAAAATAAGTGATGAATGAAAACCAGTAGTGATTCAATGTTGGTTATTATGAAATATTTGCAAAGTCTTCAGCATTTGAGGAGCGCTGCTTTTGAGATCATGTTCAGGCATGGCTGAGGGACTTTTTTTTTTCTTGCTTAAAACTTTTAGGAGGGTAGTTTCCACATCATAAATTAACCTACTCTTCATATTTCATGTTTTCCAAATCCCAGAATGGTCCTGAGAGAGTTTTTAGTTTTATTCTTTTGCCTAGATGATAAAGAGCTACTTTTTAGAATAATTTTTGTTTTTAAAGGAAAAAAGTAAGAAAACAGTGAATGTTTTTCACTTTTTTGTATTTGTTTTTAAGGGAAAGGAACTGGATACAAAAATCTTTATAGTTTTAATTTCTTACTTGTATTCTATAAAAATCCATTAGTCAGATTTTCTGAGACTAAAATAGAGAAGTAGGCATAGAATATTTTTCCTATCCCTGTTTTGATTTGACTCTGATAGAACGAAGGTGGTGTTCTTAATTTCTCACTTTGCTCATTTTTTCTCCTAAGAGTTAGTGCTATTATATGTTTTTTATGCTTAGTAAGTAAGTATGAGAGCAAGTCCGGTGCCCGTTGAAGATACCTGATGTCATTTTAGATGTCCTAGAGTATGCTTCTAGCTGTCATTCCAGGGAGGCATAGGTTTCCCGTAGGTTCCATCACATCTTTCGCAGGTGATTGTGGATGTCTGTGGTAGCTCATGACACTAAGGTATGTGAATTACTCCATAGACTTTTGGTTAGTGACTAAAGCTTTAGCTTTATGCTGAACCTGATCTCCACCAGTCAAATGTGTATTTTGAAGTTGTTGCTGTAGTTCTTGAGGACAGTGAAAATTCTGCAGTGGTATTAACATTAACAAGCTTTTCTTGTAATTGCCAGTGAGTGGCAAATGATAAAGCCAGCTAATTCAGTCATGTTAGTCACATAAATGCCATGAACTTTTAATTTCAGTGATTATATTAGTTAGTTATAATTTGAGACTTTGACAGCGAAGTATAGTTTGAGGTCTTTTCCTTCCAAACCTCCTGTAGCTTTTAATAAATCTACCTATAAATGTCATCACCTATTTTCTGTGATTAATTTATCTTCTTACTTCTTCAGAAAACAGCAGAATGGACTTTCTTTTTCCATTTACCTTTTAAAGCAGTTTGCAAGCCTTTGTGATTTAATGTTGCCCCACTCCATCTCTCTTAAATTCATGAAACCTTACAGATTATAGAGTCAATAAATAGTACTAGAAGCTCCCTTCCCAATATGGGTCTCTTATGACTTGTAGAGAGCATCAGGGAGGAAAGCAGACAAGTTTGATGTAATTTAATTTATCTGTGAGGGGGATCCTGGGATTTAAATTTAAAATTGAAGAAAGAGGGACAAAAACTACCAAAAAATAAATAAGGGAACAACAATCTGCTTCCATATATATATTTAGTAAAAATTTGCAGCAGGCAATTAAAAGGAAAATAATTAACACTAACATTCTGGTTTATGTCTGGTCTTCATGTTTCTGGTATAATTTCTACAATTATAACAGCTTTTCCATAACAAACTATTTTAAAGATGCTGTGGGAATGAACTTTTATTTTATACGCATTTTTTTAGAAAGGAAGAAGTTTAACTGAGAAAATAATTTATACAAGGAAGCATTCATTAGACATATTTTGCAGTCTGTATTATTATCAGAGCAAAACGATTGGTCTAAAAAGTAATTTCTAGTTATTATCTAAAGAAAAATCCTCAGAAATTGTTTTTCATGGCCACTGTATTTTTCTTAAATTTTGTATTGCAAAGGTCCCTAGAGTTACACATGCTTTGCATTAGCTTTGTGAATTGGGTCCTACCTTTCTCTTTATACAGTTCATCACTTCAAACTTTTAACCTAGATGGTTTCCCAGAAGCCATATGGCTTTCAGGCTTTCTAGTGTTCTTGGGAATCTATGTTCCAGTGCTTCCTAAGCTGTGACTTTACGGAGAAGAAAATAACCACCGGTTTTCCCGACTTCTGTAGCTGGGATTGCAGTCTCCTCTGACCCTTTGGCTCTGGTGGGACACAACACTCTTGTGTCAACATAGTATATAGTAGGAATGATATCATGGTTGAATGAAAATAAGTTGTCCTGAATGTTTATTTTATTGTCATAACAATTAACTCCTGCAATATATGCTGATTTCTGTCATTATCCCTGTATGTATACTTTTTCATAAGTTCTTAAGACTATTTGTATTGACAGTTATACATGAGTAACTTAACTAAAAGCAAAAAGACATCATAACATCATGATACTGAGGGGACACCATTCTAGAATAAAACCTGTTAAGACCGTGCAAGGATAAGAACCTGGAATGATTGGAAATTTGACATCATCACTTTGAAAAATGCAAATTGATTTAGTTTAGCAATGAGTTTTCTTTATGATTTTTCACTTTGAATACTGACCACAGGAGGTACTGCTGAAATAACATACAGTAGCATTGTTTTGGACCAATACTGAAAACTTTATGCTGAAAAATGATAACTCACTGTTTTACTAATGTCCCAAACACAGTGATTTCATTCTGCTTCTGAAAGTGACAACATGTCATTCCTCCTAATCAAACTGTGAAGACTTGCTCCTTATTCAATAACTTTTGGTTATATACTGCTGCAATTTTCATGGACTATTAAAAACTTGCACTCTGGATATTTATTACAAACAATCGTGAAGGACCACTTTTCTTACATTCTTATGATATAAGGAAAGCCATTAGAAGAAGGGTATGTTGTATATGCTGATATCCACTTTCTTCCCCTTAATTTCTGCCTTTTGTTAGATAATTGCTAGATGTTTGGATATTTGGATTTTTTTCCTCCAACACTTTGTCATAAGATGTTCTGTCAATTCATATTGTCTAGATTTTGATGCAATATAATGTATTTAGAAACAAGCAATATATATGCACCCTGCTGTGAAGGTATCTACACAGTATGTCATCCTATGAACACCTATTCAGTGTCATTGTTGACTTTGGTCCATGCTATTGGTAAAGATACTCCTTTGGGAATTTTCTGAGTGGTTTGTTTTGTCTTATTTAAACAAAAATGCTGGAAAATTAAATGGAGAATAACTGTTAGTGGAATTACCAAATTTTAAAAAATACAGTTTACATTTCTTCTGTATAAGAAAGCTCTTGGCCATGCCTGTATTATATAGTATTAAAATCTGTTTCTCTAGAAAAATAAGTCAGTTTCTCAATTCATAACATTATGAATATTGAATATTAATGCCATATTACTTGCTGTGTAAATTATAATACTGTATAATGAAATATATGTTTCATATAAACATTGATGGTCAGTCAGCAAAATGTAGGTAGGTGTTTCTCTGAAAATGTTTAATTACTTTTTTTGTCTGACTTATTTATAGCACTTATGAAAAGAATGGTTCCTTTTGAGACAAGTGCCACCAAGGAAGATTCCATTAATGTTGCTATCAGTGAAATGAAGCTGCAAGCAGACAGAGCAAAGCAGTAGAACATTTTACAAAAACACACCAGCTTTCTCTGTGGTAAATTCCATTCACTCTTTTTTTGGTTTTGAACAGTAGTAATTCCATCTGCTATAGGAGTGATGCACTGTTAATGATTCAGCTGTTGCCAAACACTTAAATGAAAGAGCACCAAGAGTAAGTCTAATGAACTCTTGTGATAATTTATGTAACTTGTACACCAAAGGTTTTCTGGGATTATGCTATTCTCTTTTATTTGTTTCTGCAGTCCTCCTAAACTAAATTTATTGTATTCTTGAAATATTATGAAATGAAAGACCTGTGACATTAATCTTTGCTATGAGCTTATTTACGCCTGTACAGGAATTATTCTGACATTTGGTTTTTCCTAACGTTTAATAACATTATTACTAATGAAAAAATATTCAGAAATTACCTTTGTTGTAATATTTATTATGAAAGTCATTATACTGCGTTGTGCAGACACATTTGCGATTTCAGGTTCTTCAGTTTACAACAGTCATTTAAGAAAGAAGTGATAAATATTAAACAAACCCAAATTTCCTCAAAATTAGTGGAAATTCATATCATGATTTCAGGTTCAGCATATATCTGTTATAAGCTGTTTGGAATTATTCTTCTGACCAGAACAGTTTTATCAGTTGACCTCTGATAAAGCACTTAACAACACCTGAATCTTACCCACCTATATTACGCAAGTTGAAGGGTACTGCTATGTGGCTGTGAAAATTTTAATAGCAGAGTTTAATGATAATTTATTTATTTTGTTTTGTTGTCTATTAGAGAAGGTGTGTCATATGGATTTTAAAATGTTATGGAAATACAATATTGCATGGTTGTTTTTCTTTGGGTATCTAAACAAATCGGATACAATTCTGTGTTACTGTTGTCTCAAACAGCTCATCACAGCAGAATTTTCTGCTGTCAGAAGAAATGCAAGTGCTTCTGATGGTCCTGGTTTTATTCTCCTCTCTAGGACTTCTGGTTGAATCACTACTAAAGTGCCTTAAAAAATTTGCCAAATCTATCAGACTACTATGAACACCATTGAAACCATTTTGTTTTGTAGGCTTCTTTCATACTTAGGAAGCCTACTTATTTTTTTACACTACACTGTCTTTTTTTAGCAGTGTAGGTGACATAATTCGCAAGTCACTATGTGCCACCTGGAAACAGGACTTCTTTTTTTTTTTTTTTTTTTTTTATTTTCTGGAGAAGTGTGCTGCAGTCCCAGTGGGTTCTCTGGACAGTGCACTTACTTGACAATCCCTGTGTATTCAGCCTGTTTCTTGCTAGAAACATCAAAATCAGACAAGGAAATGAGAAAAAAATGGAATTAATTTTCCTTTCATTTTCTATACACTTAAATTACTTAAAATTAAAAAAAAATTCTGATTTGGTTAAAATAGTTTTCTTTACCTGTTGTATGTGTATAATGTTATGCATTGTAGTGCTGGCATTGGCTTTTTGCAGACTTCTGGCACGTCTGCTCATTCAGAAGGTCAAGAAAGCAAAACAGGCACATCCATCTCTTCTGATCTCAACAGGAATGACAGAACCAAGACAAAACCAGATACAAATAAACTTCTACTCTGGAGAAGGCAGGACAAATAGAAACCTGTTTGTTTGTGGTCTACAGAGTGTGGATGTCATGAAGCAGTGTTTAGCTCAAGCCACAGTTACCATAAACTAAACTTCCTTTAAGTGTATCCAACACTTGCAACTTCCAACAGGGAAGTCTGCTGCCTCCCTGGGGGCCGGATAAGGGATGTAGCCAGGAAGCTTCCTGAATTGGTGCAGCCCTTTGACTACTATCCTTTATTAGTATTCCAGGTGGATAGAGATGAGATTGTAGGAAGAAGTCCCAGAGTAATCAAAAGAGACTTCAGTGCACTGGGGCATTTGGTTAAAGGGGTAAAGGCGCAGGTTGTATTCTCCTTGATTCCTTCAGTAATAGGGGAAAATACTGAAAGGAATAAGAAAACATGGGTAAGAGGCTGGGGCCATAGGTTGAATTTTGGGGGTTTTGACCATGGGACGGCTTTCATGGAACCAGGTGTGCTTATGTCAGATGGGCTATATCTGACTTGGAGGGGGAAAAGGATTATGGCCCAGAAGTTAGCCAGGCTGATTGAGAGGTCTTTAAACTAGGTTTTAAGGGCAAGGGGATAGGACCAGGCTCATTAGAGATGTACCTAGGGGCGACATGCCTGTGTCAGAGGCAAAACCATTAGCCCAGCTGAAGTCCATCTACACCAACGCACACAGTATGGGCAACAAACAGGAGGAGCTGGAAGCCATTGTACAGCAGGAAAGTTATGATGTAGTCGCTATCACGAAAACATGGTCCAATGGCTCTCATGACTGGAGTACTGGAATGGATGGCTGTAAGCTCTTTAGAAGAGACAGGTGAAGCAGGAGAGGCGGTGGGGTAGCACTGTATGTTAGGGAGTGTTTTGATTGTATTGAAATTGATGATTATGAAGATGACAAGGCTGAGTGCCTATGGGTAAAGATAAGGGGGAAGGTCAGAAGTGCAGGCATTACGGTGGGAATCTGTTGCAGGCCACCGAACCAGGATGAACAGGCAAATGAGGCATTCTACAAATGACTGTCAGAAGTCTCACGGTCGATGGCCCTTGTACTCGTGGGTGACTTCAACTTGCCGGATATCTGCTGGAAATACAACGCAGCAGAGAATAAGCAGTCTAGGAGGTTACTAGAGTGTGCGGAAGACAACTTCCTAATGCAACTGGTAAACATGCCAACTAGAGGAGATGCCCTGCTAGACCTCTTGTTTGTGAACAGGAAAGGACTAGTGGGGGATGTGATGGTTGGTGGCCATCTTGGGCATAGTGACCATGAAACGCTAAAAGTTTTCAATACTGGGTGAAGTAAGGAGGGCCACCAGCAGAACTTCCACCTTGGACTTCCAGTGAGGGACTTTAGCCTGTTTAGGAAATTGATGGATGGAGTCCCTTGGGAGACAGTCCTGAAGGACAAAGGAGTCCAGGAAGGCTGGATGTGCTTTAAGAAGGAATTGCTTAATATTCAGAAACAGGCCGTCCATGGGTATAGAAAGACAAGTCGTCAGGGAAAAAGACCAGCCTGGTTAAACAGAGAATTTAGGCTGGAGCTCAGGCAAAAAAAGAGAAGCTATCGTGTCTGGAAGGAAGGTCAGGTAACTTGAGAGGAATATAGGGATGTTGTGAGGTCATGTAGGGAGAAGATTAGAAGGGCCAAGGCTCAACTAGAACTTGATTTGGCTGCTGCAGTTAAAGATAACAAAAAAAGTTTCTATAAATACATTGACAGGAAAAGGAGGGTCAATGAGAGTCTCCATCATTTGCTGAATGCAGAGAGTAGTGTAGTGTCAGGGCATGAGGAAAAGGCAGAAGTACTCAATGCCTTCTTTGCCTCAGTCTTCAATATCAAGACCAGTTGTCCCCAGGACACCCAGCCCCCACAGCTGGAAGTTAGGGACGAGGAACTGAGTGAAGCCCCCATAATCCAGGAGGAGACGGTTAGTGACTTGCTGTGCCACACTCATAAGTCCATGGGCCCTGATGGGATCCACCCCAGAGTAATGAGGGAACTGGCAAAAGAACTTGCCACACCACTCTCAATCATCTCCCAGC
>NW_009633808.1:64651-96892 GCF_000690535.1 Cariama cristata
AGCAGACTGGAAGTTAGCAAATGTAATGCCCATCTACAATATAAGGGTCAGAAGGATGATCTGGGGAACTACAGGCCTGTCAGCCTGACCTTGGTTCCCGGCAAGGTTATGGAAGAGATTGTCCTGAGTGCCATTACATAGTGCATGCAGGACAATGAGGGGATCAGGGCCAGCCAACATGGATTTATGAAAAGAAGATCATGCTTGACCAATCTGATCTCCTTCTGCAACAAAGTGACCCACTTAGTAGATGAGGGAAAGGCTGTGGATGTAGTCTATTTAGACTTCAATAAAGTGTTTGACGTTGTCTCCCACAGCATCCTCCTGGATAAACTGGCTGCTTGTGGCTTAGATGGGTGGACACTTTTATTGGTAAAAAAAATGGGTGGAATCCAGTTGGCAGATGGTTACTAGTGGTGTAAGTAACTAGACGGTTACTAGCTGGGGCTGTTTAACATCTTTACAGATGATCTGCCTGTGGGGATTGAGGGCACCCTCAGTAAATTTGCAGATGACACCAAGTTGGGTGGAAGTGTCCATCTGCTGGAGGGTAGGAAGGCTCTGCAGAGGGACCTGGACAGGCTGGATAGATGGACCGAGACCAACAGCATGAGGTTCAGCAAGAACAAGTGCCGAGTCCTACACTTCGGCCACAAAAACCCCATGCAACGCTACAGGCTGGTGTAAGAGTGGTTAGAAAGTGGTCAAGCGGAAAAAGACCTGGGGATGTTGATTAACAGCCAGCTGAACGTGAGCCAGCAGTGTGCCCAGGTAGCCAAGGCGGCCAATGGAATCCTGGCTTGTATCGCATCCTGGCTTGTATCAGGAACAGTGTGGCCAGCTGGGCTAGGGAAGTGATCGTCCCCCTGTACTTGGCACTGGTGAGGACACACCTCAAGTACTGTGCCCAGTTCTGGGCCCCTCACTACAAGAAAGACATTGAGGTGCTGGACTGAGTCCACAGAAGGGCAATGTAGCTGGTAAAAGGTCTCGAGGGTAAGTCTGATGAGGAGTGGCTGAGGGAGCTGGGGTTGTTTAGCCTGGAGAAGAGGAGGCTGGGGGAAGACCTTATCACTCTCTACAACTACCTGCAAGGAGGTTGTAGCAAGGTGGGGGTCGGCCTTTTCTCCTAGGACAAGAGGACATAGCCTCAAGCTGCACCAGAGGAAGTTCAGGCTAGAAATTAGGAGGCATTTCTTCACAGAAGGGGTCATTAGGCATTGGAATAGGCTGCCCAGGGTGGTGGTAGAGTCGCCATCCCTTAAGAAAAGACTGGACATGGCACTTAGTGCCGTGGTCTACTTGACATGGTGGTGTTAGGGCAAAGGTTGGACTCGATGATCCCAGAGGTCTCTTCCAACCTAATCAATTCTGTGATTCTGTGATTTGTAATTTATTTTTTTAATTAGTTCAGAGCACAGCTGGAAATACGGTGTTTAAAATATTTCAGCTGATTGTGTGGTGAAACATTAAAAAATTGCAAAATTAAATGTCACCAGCTTGCAGACTTTATGGTACGTACAAATTTTGGCTAAAAATATAGAAAGGTCATTTAAAAATATATTATAAAACAGTAAATTATGCTTTCAGAACACTTCATGTTGTAATGAGGTCTGATGCATGGATTGCTGATGGATAAATGTATACCCAACTCACTTTACTGAAGTCGAAATGATTTTTGAAGTAAAACGCCTGTTGGTTAATGAATGGGGCTTTAAGAGTCTCATCTGAGAAGTTATACACAGAAAAATAATGTCCTCTCTTTTTCCTAAGAAATTTGTAAAAATCTGGATATTGCTTGCTCCTAGCATTTTATGTAGGTATACATTTTTTCCTCACTTGTAACTCAGAAATCTGAAATATGTCTCCTTAAAAGAATATCACAACTGCTTTATAGTGTTAGAAAACTAAGGATAAGCAGTCTGAACTCCCTCATTATTACATCAAGTATTGAATTGATTTTTGTACAATGCAGGTCAGAAATGACTACTAGGTGAATAATTTTGGCTTTAAGACTTTAGATATGCTCAGTGCTTAGTATATTTACCTTTGTCTGTGTGACTGGGTTTTCAGCAGGGTTTTATATCCTTTTTTAAAATTTTCTAAAAAGGCTGGAGGAACGGAAGGGAAGAAGTCAAACCGGAGGAACGGAAGGGAAAAAGTAAAACCACAAAAAAAAAAAAAAAAAGAGTAATTTTTAATGAGTAGATTTGTGGACTCCAAAGCCAGGAAATTCTTTCTTAAATTTACCCTCTTGGCATGGCGGTCCAGATAGCATATAATATTTGTCTCTCTTCCACCTTTGATAGAGGTTCATATTACAAAGTGAATTTTGTTTCCTTTTTACTGAGGGCTAAAGTTCCATTCATGACATTATGTGAAACTGTCCCTTTGTGGTTTAAGAAATAATATTTTTTCCATATTGGCCTGGAATAATGTTCATCTGACCAGTTTCAGTTTTTAAAGTAGAATAACAGATAATTTTTTAATAAAACATTTTGTATATTTCAGATCTTAAAAATTACTGTCCCTTCTGGTAATCGGATTTTTTTTATATACTTTAACCCCTTAATGACCTGTTCCTCGATTATTGCCCAAAGCAGTAGTTTTCACTAATCAAAAAATGTGGTATCACACCTAAAAATGGTGGTTTGTTTCTTTGTTCTGTTCAGCATTTAGTAAATCAGAAAACTTTGTATGTATGTACTAAGTACATACAGATTCAACAAGCTAATATCAGGCATCCATTTTTTTTAATGCTGCCCCAAAATACAGTGGTTCAATATTGTGCTTTCAGAAATTCACTGGCCCTTTATTTCAGCATCAAATAATTGTCACTTGAATAACCTTTAAATTTTATGCCCTTCAGTTGCTTAATGTTTTTCAGCAGACTTAAGAGTACTTATCTTTATTTACTTTTGACATCATGTCGTCCTAAGAAGAAACATCAAAATAAAAATAAAACTTAGTACAAGATGAGAAATAAAATTTTACACTGTACAACAATGCAATTTTCTTACATTTACTTCTCAAATTTTTGATGGAAGCCAGTCTTCAGTGATGGTGAAAGTACTGCTCAGATATTCAAACTCCAGCCACATTTTACCAGTTACACCAAAGTAAATAAAGAAGATATATTAAAATTCCTTAGAACAAAGAAAATAGTATTCTAAAATCTACTTTTGAGCTAAGGAATCTGCATATCAGTTCATCTCTGGCTTACAAGGCATAGTCTCTGCACTGTGTAGCACTGAATGGATTTTTCATTAATGAAAATGCCAATATTACCCTGAAAGTAAACAAGTAGGTATTTTTTGTAACACTGATACAATTTTTATGGCTAAAAATGAGGATGAAACCTGAACACATTCTCATATCTACAACACGCAGAAGGATTTATTCATAAATTTATGTGGGACTGCTTGTTGCAGTTGAATTTTACCATGGCTCTGTTAAACTCTACATGTTCGAAGCATTTTAGCAATATATTTATCTCTCTCTAAGCTCTGTCTTCACCTCACAGAAGTAATTGATCTGAAGTTAAAGTGAGCTGCAGGCCAATATCTGGGGATGCAGCCTTGTCAAAAAGGGATGTGCAGGTGAACATCACACAAATCCCTGTGGTTTTGATCTAATAGTAGAATTTACAAGCAGATATAGAGGAAAACTAGTAGTTGAAGGAATGGAAAGCAGCTCATGATTAGATTAAAATTTCAGAACACTTTTATTCTTGGTGCCTTAATTTAAAAACTGGTTTAGAGCTAGTATTTACATCTAAATAAAAGTAATCCCTAAATAAGATTCAATCTTGGATACATTATTTTTTTACATACTAAAGTACTTTCTACTCTAGCACAACTGTTCTCAACCCTTTACTGTAAGCATGTCTAGGCTGTTGTGAGTATGAACCGTTTTGCTTTTCTTTATAAAGAACTAAATTAGATTTTAAATCTGGAGAACATTTTAGTGCTGTATACAGAAGTACACCAGAGCAGAATCTGATAACCTCAGTCTTTCAAAAATCTGTGAACTAATGCCTCTGGGAATGTTGACAACAAAAATGAAATAGATTGCTGTGGTTGAAATACAGCAATATCCAGCATTTATCATTAGTGCTAACAACAATAGCTCTCATGTTTCTAAAGCTAAAGTTGCAAATCTGCCATTTCTCAGCAGTAAGAATGAGGTTTTCTTTTCTCTTGCCTTAATAGTGGCAAAATCTGTAATGTCATGAGCCTTGAGAAAATATGCAGTGATCATATCTTTAAAATTTCTAGTAATTTTATTTAGGTACATACTTGGTGCTATTTGGAACTAAATGTTTTTGGAACCCGATTGTTAACGTGTTTTCGTTAATGTATTACATTTAATAGGTGTTTTGCTTGAACAAGTACAGCAATTGTTCCTGAGTTGTCTGTTATTTTCATCTGTCTTCGGAGCAGAGTTGGTTTGATCTTAGACTGCTTTTCTCATCTGCCATCTACAGTGCGCTAGTATGTCAGAAGACATACCATCCTTTTTTTCACTTACTGCACATTGATAATTTTGGTAGTTGATATGCCCAGGGAATTACATTAAATTTGAAGGCAGTTGTTTCTTATAACATAATCTCTTTTCATATGAATTCTGCCACTGTTATTTGTTTACTAAAATAAAACCTACTTGGTAAACCGACTAACATCTGATCATATGCTGCCTAATTTCAAAGATTATCCCACAGGCAAAAGTAAATGTGTCTTACTGCGTTTGTCTAGATTTTTCTATACGCTACCATTCATTCTATTAGTTTTTAGAGGAAAATAGTAAACTATAGACTTTGCTGCAATAACCCTGAGAGATTATTGATTCCAGAAAAAGAGGTTACAACTAATTTAGGAGATCTGCCTAAGTGCTTAGTCTAGAAACTAAAAAACCTCAAATTACAAAGTGTATTTCTTCAGTGTGTCAATATCAAATTACCCGCAGTAGAAACAGTTGCTGACATCTAAAATATTTCTGAGAAGCGATACCGAAATTTGCTAAAGATGATCACACACTATCATTTTGCAAATGTGGATTTCTCTGTCACTTACATTGTTAAACAAGCATTGAACTGGGAAGCCAGCCCAATTTATGCTCTGGCGTTAGGCTCTTCACAGAAACCACCAGTGACCCAGTTTTGTATTTAGTGTGGAAAATGATGAAGGTAAGCTGCAAGAGAACAGTTTGTATCTGTGGCATAAGCTATTTTGTGTATGGATCTTAATGACTGTACCATTTTTAATGAGGCTTTCACTGCCAGGTGCAGCACTGACAACACAATGTCATTCCAACAGCTGCAACCATGAAGACATCATGTAACTGGCAGAATTACATGTTATACAGAATTATATGTTTTGCCTTACAGAATGTCAGTAAGTCCATCAGAAACCATGGAGTTGTTCATTTTGTCTTCACTGGAGAGGTATCCAGTGCAGTCATAAAGCTAGAAAATGCAGAAACCTTAGTCTGCGTGAGCTACATCAGCAGTGAGGCTCACTAGCCACGGAATATGAATCTGTTAGCACGTTGTCCATTGATTGATTAGAGGGCTGTAAATTAACAAAAGAATAATCAACAAAGTTTAAAAGAAATGGGACAAATTATTCTTATTTGGTAGATAAAAATTCTCTGTGAAAACAGAAAAATCAAGTATCAAAGTCAAGAAACACTTCACTTTTCCAGAATGCGAGTAATTTCTTAAACTTCACTAGAGTGACAGCTCCTGAATATATTAATCAACAGACATCAATCCCACTTCATGTCATCTCTTCTTGTGAGAGACTTGCTCACTTTGATTTAGACTTAATTATGTGCCATACTTCGGGAAATTCTGTTATTTGCACTGTGCACTGAATATCAGACTTGAAATAATTCTGTTGGAGATAGCTGATGTGCTACATATGGAGTGCTGGCTGGTACAACATATTTTAACAAATAGATCAGATTTTCAAATTTCAGCTTTGGTATTACATTACCAGAAGAAAATGATAAATAAATAAATATTTAGACTGCAGGTAAGAGTGTCCATTCAGGGTATTACTGTGGTTTTGAAGGTGAGTCACTTTTGAGGCTGAAATTTCTCTATGTGCTTATTAGAAAATGCTGATTTTTAATTTATTTTTTTTCCTTGGAAAGTGTGAAAAAAAATACGTTAGCCACTTCTGAGTTCTGGAACATGTTTTGTCATTTTATGCTGCCAGTTTCTGTTTAATTTCGGGATAACTGAAAAAGCAGCTAATTCTGATACCTCATTACAAGCACTCCTAATTAAGCTAGTTGATGCATGAGTAATTTTTCTCCGGATCTTTTGTCTTCATCTAATTTGAATAAAATGCAGTGTTTTTTACGTTTAGTATTCTAAAACTGGAACAAAATTAGTCTTGTAATGTAGCACTTTAGGTTGGGAAATTCCAAAATTAAGATTGCCCAGGTGTCTTATACACGTGACACTGAACATATTACATCACATTTCCCAGTCAACTGTTGCCACTGCAGTACACTGTCAAGTGACCTTAAAGAATCTGCAGAATTTCAATGAATTACATGGATGCAGGATGTCTCTGTACTGGTGTACAGTTAGAAAGGTCGGTTTAATACCTCTAAACCTTGTTGTACCTGTTAATGTAATGGATATAGGCATGGTGCAATGAAATTCCTCAACGTGCAATTATTTCCTGTTATAAAGTCCTTGAAAGACCTTTGCCAGTAGTTAGGCAAGGAGTCCAGCTCCTGATTTAATGTAACAGGTGCCCTGACCACATTCCCATATAAGCTGAACTCTCAGCAGGGTATTTAGGGACCTTTGTGTGAAAAAATGTATATCTGTCTTTTCTTTGTTAAATTTTCATCTGATTTGTCCTTTCTTATGAGTTTCATTCTCTGTGTACGTATAAACATGCTGCTACTTTTCATTCCTGTAAAATGCACCAGAGGAGGCAGCATGTTGAAGCTGACAGTGCTGTAGTAACCATAACTATTGCAGTTTCCTTCAGACTTGATTTCTGAAATGTAAAGGTATGTTCAGACTTTTAATAACTATCTACATCATGTATAGTCCTGTTCACATAATTACATAGCTTTCTTATAGACGTAGACTTGCATAAACATATTCATACACTTTAAAAATTTACTGGTCAAAAAGAAAATTAATCCTTTGTGCTTGGAAATCCTGACTACACTAAAGCTAGCAGAGGCCTTGTCTCTAATATCAGTGGAGTTAACAATTTCATGCTGAATTTGAGAAAAGGGTGGAGAAATATTTTCTCAGCCTACTTTTTCATTGCATTTTGGAGGTCTGCAAGTCTACAATACGTCTTGGTCTGATGAGCAACAAAAACTTACTGAAAAATTCATGTTCTTATAAAAATAATTTCATAGCAAACTGTAAACATTTGGAATAATTTGGCACTACCTTATTTTTCTATTTTAGTTTTTTTTTCAAAATCTGAGAAATGGGATTTTGAGTTCATTTGGGCTCTTGTATAAGTACTTTTATTTTTCAAGAAGACTAAAACAAATTTAGTTATATAAGGAAAACCGCTGTACTTCTAAGTGGCATCAGTACATTATGAAATTTAAAAATCAGAAATATTACAGCTCTTTATTCCACTCTAATGTGGGCTACTGTGGCTTTTTCTAAATAATGAAACCTTCTCAAAGGAGAGATAGTTCATCTGTTAAGGTGTATCAATTGTATTTCATACTTACCACTAAATGTTTTGTTTCACATCAGTTTTTCAACAAATCTAGTGATCCATCGAGTACATTAAATGGGAATTTTTCATATGTGTAGGGAGAAGCTAATTATATCTTACATCTAAATACCAACACTATTGATAGACCTTTTTTTTGAACAAAAGACAAAAGCAAGTTTTGGTGATTTATTAGGCAGTCTCTAACAAATCTTTTTTTTGTCCTATGATATTTTTGTTCCAAGGTAGCTTCTGAAGGTATTTGCATTCCAGTTTTTCCATTATCTGCTATCTTCGGGGGGCAGGGGGGGAAACCAACTTAGCTGTCTTGAGAGTTACATAATGAATTAAAAAAAGATAGAATCATAGAATCATTTAGGTTGGAAAAGACCCTTAAGATCATCAAGTCCAATCAAACTGCTGCTTGATTATTACTTTCTGTGATTTGCATGGATGCATATAAAACTATGTCTAAAATTTGCATTTTCAGAACACACTTGCAGGTTTAGGAACAAAGCATTGTAGAAGTATAAACGGAGAAGCTTGTTACCATGTTATTCCGAAGCACAGATCCTCATCAACCTGTGAAGTTTGTGGTACCCGGTTACACGCATGAAGTTGGACTCGTGTCACACCAGCACACCAGTTTTAATGTTGTGTGGCTGCATTGACTTCAGAATGCCTATGTCTGATTTATACCAATATGAAGCCAGAATCAAAGCATAAGTATCAATCAGAATACTAATTGCTGGGATCATGTCAAGTGATTACAGTATGAAGTATATGAAAGCTGTCTGTTGTGCTATGATTATGTTGCTGCAAACTGATAGCTTGACACAGAGTGCAGGTATGTTTAGGTTTGGCTAAGAGTCTACCTGGAAAGTTCATATGTTAATTTAATGTCAACATTTGTACCTACTTTCTGCAATCAGAGTATAAAATGTTAGCCAGTGAGGCAGTAACAAAAATATCAAACTTCATTACTTTTTGCTGACTTGGGACTTACTCCAAGCTATTCCTGAAAGCAAGGTCACAAGTCTTTATTGCATCTCAGGAGATAGTACCTTTGCAGGATCAAAGTTGCTAGCTGTACTCATAATTTAAAGTATAACATGAAAAGTCATTTTTGTAAACTAACAAAATAAATTATTTTTTCTAAGCACTGCATAACACCTGTATTCATTTCCCTATTACTGCCAAACTTTTGTAAAGACCTGTTTTATATAATTGATCTTTTTTGTTTTGTGTGAAATATAGATGTATGATGTGGATGTATGTTGTCAGATTTTGCTTTTTAACTTGCCTCTAAGAACAGTACGTTCCTGGACTTTGTTTTCTTCTTCTACTATAAAATTTGCTTAAAAACTAAGATGCTAGTTTTCTTCAAAAGTGTGTGTTTAAAACACTTATTTAGGTAAAAGATTTGTTTACCATCATGGATCAAAGAAATAAATCTGGCAACATATTATAGTGTTACAGTAGCGGTGGGTCTTTACATTGGCAATGAACCACCTAGTGTTTCCAGAGGTGTCCTTGAATGGGACAAAGGCTGTTGTGCCTGTAGCCTCCTACAGAGTGTGAAAAAGATTCTTTTGACACAAGTTGGGTTTGGACAGAATACGTGCCTCCATCTAAATGAACCTGCCTTTGTAGTCAACAGAGTACCTGGCACCTTTGGCATCATTCATCTCACCCTAAAGTAAACATCCAGGGTTTGATCAAAGGAATTGCTGCAAACTGCTCTAACTATATTGACTAGATCTCCAAAGAGGGAACCAGACAGCTACCTTAGATGCATATGCCTGCTTTATAGGCACAAGTCAAGTGAGATTGACCATGTCCACCTGCAGGGTGGGGTCTATCCATGTGTGCTTCATCTGGATTCCAGGGTAAGTTCTTTACTACCTTAAATAAAAGACACTACTGGAGTCAGTGAAATGGATTGGAGTTAAACAGGCAAAGAGGTTGAGCCATCACAGTATTTAATGGAACAAAAATCATTGTTGCTGGAAGGTTCCACAGAGCTAAATTTCTATGGAAGCATTTCATGGAAAAGCAAAGCCTTGCATTATATTTTAAAATACAAAGTAAAACCAAAAACAAAATAATATGTGTTGCATTGTTCAATATAAAAAAGTTTTCTTATTCTGGTTTCTCATGACGAGATGGCCAAACTGCAGTTTCTTTATATCTTGAGAAATCACTCATTGAAAGCCTGTAATTATTTTACTAATTCAGTTCTCCTCAATTACATGTTCCCTTGCCTTTTGGAGTTAAGAGGTTTTGCATGTCTTTTACATAATTTTGTGATCTGCAGTTGTTTTAATGCAAACATCTTTTTCCCTTCTCAGACCATTTTTGCACTGGCCTTGGTGTCTGCAGAGTTCTTTCTTTCACATATTCTCACTCCTGTCTTCTGTTGTGCAGCAGTTTTTTCCCCTTCTTAAATACGTTATCCCAGAGATGCTACCACCATCACTGACAGGTTCAGCCTTGGCCAGTGGTGGGTCCATCTTGGAGTTGGCTGGCACTGGCAGCATTGGACATAGGGGAAACTTCTGGCGTCTTCTCACAGAAGCCAACCCTGTAGCCCCCTGCTACCAAAACCTTGCCACACAAACCCAATGCACAACAGTATGTCGGTTCTAATTTTACCTGTAAAACTAAGGTCAGTAAGGTTGAAAAAGCAGCTGATACTTGACAGTGTCCTGTAGCTATGCCAACAGAAATCATGGACTTACAAGTTTACATACATGCAAGCAGTACATGAATAGAAGCAATCACTGATGCCACAGAAGCAGCATCAAGGACAAAATTTACTGTGAATATTTTATATTTTATTGGAGCAGATATTTTACAGGAATGTATTTTGAACACATTCTTCCATTAAAAAAAAAAAGATGTTTGAAAGGAATATTTAGTAACTGACATTAACTAATTATATCTTTTCATTGGATGTAAAAAAGTGATCTTTGGCTCCAGCTGCTGCCAGCCCACTGCAAATACCATTTTCTGGGGTTTTAAGGGCAGGTTGGCCTGAAACATATTAAGTTATAATAGCTCTCAGCTGAGATTATTAAAAAATAAAAGAGCGTAAGGATTTTTGCCATCACTTTTCTTGATAGACTTCTGAACAGTTTTTGTCAGTTTCTATGATTTAACCTGGAAGTTCTGACCAAATTCCAATTTAATTTGTTACATACAGTTTTTCTACCCTCTGGCATTTCACTGGGATATGGATTCTTTCTTCATATCAGTGTTGCATTTTTTGCACTGCTGTTCTCTCTGGGAGGAAGGATAGATTAGTCCAAAAGTGGTCAGGGCAGGGAAAGGCAACTGAGAACCTGAGTGATATGCACTCAGAGCTGTCCTACACTCTTTATACCTGACATAGGTATGTAACTTTCCTATGTCTCACAGAACATTTCTGATTTCTGAAGCACTGGGCCATTGATGTGGTTATAAATCTATAATTGCACTATAACTATAAAATATACACAATCTATAATAAAATCTATAATTTTATCTGTTGATCCACATTTTTTAATCACACTGCTTATATATAAATTATATGGTCTTAACAGTAGTAAACAATGTGGAAAAGGAGCTTCATAGAATCATAGACTGGTTTGGGTTCGAAGGGACCTTTAAAGGTCAGCTAGTTCAGCTCCCGCTTCAATGAGCAGGGACAGCTTCAACTAGATCAGGTTGCTCAGAGCCCCATCCAACCTGACCTTTAATGTTTCCAGGGATGGGGCATCTACCACCTCTCTGGGCCACCTGTTCCAGTGTTTCACCACCCTCATTGTGAAAAATTTCTTCCTTATATCTAGTCCAAATCTAGCCTCCTTTAGTTTATAACCATTATCCCTTGTCCTATTGCTATAGGCCCTGCTAAAAATTCTGTCTGCGTCCTTCTTGTAAGTCTTTATTTAAATATTAAAAGGCTTCAATAAAGTCTTCCCAGAGCCTTTTCTTCTCCAGGATGAACATGCGAACTCTCTCAGCCCTTTCTCATAGGAGAAGTGCTCCACCCCTCTGATCATTTTTGTGGCCCTTGTCTGGACTCACTGCAACAGGTCCATGTCTTTCCTGTGCTGAGGACCCCAGAGCTGAAGGCAGTACTGCAGGGGGGGGTCCCACCAGAGCAGAGAAGAGGGGCAGAATCGCCTCCCTCGACCTGCTGGTCATGCTTCTTTTGATGCAATCCAGGATACGGTTGGTTTTCTGGGCTGTGTGCTCACATCACTGGCTCATGTCCAGCTTTTCATCCACCAGTACCCTCAAATCCTTCTCCGCAGGGCTGCTCTCAATCCCTTCATCCCCCAACCTGTATTAGTGCCGGTGCTTGCCCTGACCCAGGTGCCAGACCTTGCACTTGGCCTTGTTGAACCTCATGAGGTTCACATGGGCCCATTTCTTGAGCTTGTCCAGGTCCCTCTGGATGGCATCCTGTCTCTCAGGTATGTCAGCTGCACCACTCAGCTGGGTGTTGTCTGCACTGTCTGTTACTGATGAAGATATTAAACAGTACTGGTCCCAGTATAGACCCCTGAGGGACACCGTTCGTCACCAGTCTCCATCTGGACATTGAGCCATTGATCATTAATCTCTGAATATTACCCCCTTTGCCCTTCAAGTCTAGTTTAAAGCTCTGTCAGTCAACCTCACTAGCTTGTGAGCAAAGACCCTCTTCCCCCTTTGAGAAAGGTGAATCCCATCCAATGCCAGCAGGCCTGGTGCCGCGTAGACCATCCCATTATTGAGAAACCCAAAATACTCGTGATGTCACCAGCCACAGAGTATTGCAGTTCCACTGTAAGGCACAGAGCCATAGGAAACCTGGCTTCACTAATTCCAGAAATGATTGGCTTTCTTACACCATTTTCCCTAAGATGAATTTGTAGTTGATAATGTGTGAGTATGAACATGTTTCCAAGTGGTTCTAAAGAGAGGGGAAAACCACTACCCAAACAAACTATTATTTTCAAAATCTCCCCACTGCTTCTGAAAGTCAAATTTCAAGTACAAACCCATTTTGTTTTGGTTTGGGTTTTTTTTGTTGTTGTTGTATGTGATGTATGTTGGCTGGTGTTTTTACCTTGCAGTGGAACAAAAAGCAGCTTTTGGATTTTGGATTTTGCCAGATTTTTTTAAGAAGTAAAAATAATTTTTAAAAAATTGCTGTAGGTGTCCCCTATATACACTGTAATTTCTAATATATTGTACATTTACCTTTTATCAATTTCTTAGTGATGTTTATTTCCAATGTTTCTTATTTCCATCTGCAGATTCCAATGAGCATGGTGAAAGCAAAGCAATTACATTTTTAAATGTTTTTTAAAGTCAGTGCTGAGTTGAAGTCACAGATACTCCAGAGAGAACATGATGGAATTTTGCTGGCACTTTATAAGAAGAAAGAGTTACAGAAAGAGTAATAAATAGTCTTAGGACTCCACAATGAAAAAAAAAAATGCCAGGAACATCCTATTATATGGAGTAGGATACCATTGTATTAAATACCACAAAAAGAAGAAAACTTACTACAGGTGCCTTTGAAAAAGCTTTTAAAAGTAGAAATACATATGCAAAATTTGTATTAGTTTGTTTCAACTCATCTTTCCTAAAAAATTGATTATAGAATTCTCCCAGGAGTCAATAAGTATGAAAGAAAGGGGTTTCAGAACTACTGGAAATTTTGGATGGCAATCAGCACTAATTGGGGCAGTCGTATTTGTGGCCTGTAGCATGGTGTCATGGCCTAGTGTACTGTCTTGAAGTAACGAGGCATCTCTTCATAGCTTTTGAAGGAGGTACCAGTCTAGAGCTGCTAATGGAGACTTCAGCTTGAGATGTATCCCCTGACAATAGAGCTCTCATGTTGGCAGACAAATACTCCACAGGCTCCTTTACAAGTGAAAACAAGAGTTTATTCTAGTCTCCTTTTGGATACCTTGAGAATATGTCATCCTTAGGTAGAATTGAAAAAGCAGCAAATACTGTCTGGAAAAGGATGCCTGAAAACCACTGCTGGAAACAGCAATCGTTCTCCAGAAGACAGGATGACTACGAGGACAAGTCAATCAACATCTCTGATGCACTTGGCTGTGCACTCCATTAGAGCTCAAACGTTTTTCAGTGAATAAAGAAGGCAGGTTGATATTGAGTGGGCAAATTGGTTTCACGGAAGTTTTAGTGGTAGTGCCAGGAAAATGCATTTGTTGTATCCTCAGACAGAAGCTCCCGCTGGCCCTAGGTCAGTGGTTTGGGCCTCACCTTATGCTTGTTTTATAAGCCAGGAACCCACTGAACTGTAAAGTGCTGTTTCTTCCTGGTCTGGCCTTGCGTACCTCCCGGTGCCTCAAATTCAGAGAGGAACTAAACCAGAATACAAGATCAGGTCTGAGAAAGATTCCTGAGAACTATGGAATAAGAACAATAGGCAATGCTGAAATAAAAAAAAAATTATTTTATCTCAGGAGCTGAGAATTCTGAAACAGTCTGTCTACAGCAATGTGCAAGCCAGTTAACAGTCAATTTTGTGATAAATTCCAAACAGGCAATGATATATATAACGCTGAATCTAACACAGACTGCTGCAACCAACAACAGTGATAGAGATGAGTGCTGCTTGTGATTTGCTTACAGTCCCTTGGAACAAACTATATGACTTTGCTAAGAGATGGTTCCAAAAAATCTCCCCACATCTATGCTGTCTAGAAAAGCAGTATTATTTCTCTTAGTTTGTTGTAAATCCTGTTTTGTGGTAGAAATTGAATAAACTCAATCTTTAAGACATCCACCAAATACAGACATAACAAAATTTACCAGCATAAATCAAGTTAGGAGAATAGGTTTTCAGATTTTATGGCCAGGTTTTTGGTAATTTTTTCAGAGTTCCTGAGAGTTGCTATTTTGGCATCTCATCTGTTGCTCTTACCCTCAGGGCACATGCAACTTTCCATTTCCCAAATTCTTTTGTCTTGTATTCCCCATACAATGGGTCACATTTGCTTAATTTGTTTGAGTTTATACATCATGTTTCTTTGAAAAGAGATTGATGGGGTCAGGAACCTTTGGAGAAAGGCAGGAGGATGACTTCTCCCCAAGGAGTAACTGAATGTGCTTAGGCAAAGTTTTCAGTATGTGGGGTTGTGTGCTTAGAGAGGAAGAGCTCAGCAAGAGGTGAAAATAGGACATTGCAGAGAGGAGGAGGGAACAGACACACAGCCAACCCTGAGAGGTGATGGAAATAAACATTCCTGGGGAGTTAGGAGAGACTGTGCACCATTTACTGCATCTCAGAAAACCACCATATTGCTGGTCTGAGATCAATCCTGGAAGAAAGGACTCATTTGTGGGCAGGAGGAAATTTGTTTAGAGTTGTTTTTAATCTTGCTCTGTTTTACTTAAACATTTTAAGATTTCTCTTTTTTTAGAAAGCATAATTATTCTAACCTGTGTTCTGACAATGCCTCTTTTTTCCTGCTTAAAATCTTTGTACTCTTGGAGGGGGGATTTGCTCTAGGTTGATTGTTTATGATGATCCACCTTCCATCCCTGGTTGACTCAAGGCCCCATCATGCCATGTCTTCAAGCTTGCTGTTTTTCAGAATTCCGCCTCTTTTCAGAGCAGGCCAAATCCTGGAGCCATACTGCTCGTTACCCTTTACCTCAGAGTCTCCATACACAAGCCTCCTGCTCAGCAGGATTATTTACATGCACCTGTCCATCTTCATTCATTTGCTTGTTCCTGTTTGTTCTCTGCCAGCCATTTTAATCTGTCCCCTAATTCTCCTTCCTGCCTCCTGTTCTCAGCTCTAGCCTCTGTCCTTGGAGGAGGCAGCCACTCTTCTTCCACCAGAAGGCAATTAACTAGTCACAAGTTGATTAGAGATTTTTTTTCTTCTTGATATCACATTATTACTTAACATGCACATAATCTTTCCAGTAAGGAAGCTTCTTGATAATCCAGGGAA
This sequence comes from Cariama cristata, assembly GCF_000690535.1. Classification (NCBI taxonomy): domain Eukaryota; kingdom Metazoa; phylum Chordata; class Aves; order Cariamiformes; family Cariamidae; genus Cariama; species Cariama cristata. The sequence goes on from NW_009633808.1 coordinate 80,343, forward strand.
CATTATATATTCCACCTCCTTTGGGATCTTTCTGATTAGATTCACAAAGCAAACCTTCCTTGCTCTCTTCCACCTATTTCACATGTTCAATCACTGCCAGCTTGAAGTATCATGATGCTATAGCTACAGCTGGCACTACCTGGTAGTAACCCCTGATTTAGCCAACTTTCATTACACTATTGACAAGAACTGACCTCAAGGTTCAAATGCTCTGTTGTAAGAAAAAGTACCTGAATGCAAAGGAAGGCAATACTCTTTTGGGAACATAAATCCCAAGAATAGGGGTACCATTTAAAACAAAAGTTTCTTCTAATCTAGAATTCTTTCTTCAGATATCAAGGAACAGTATTGAGAATTTTGCAAATATATTGTGATTTTTAAGGGTATTTTCCCAGCATCTAACAATTTTTGTTTCATGGAGTTCCTGAACCTGTGGTTATAAGTGTTGTATTTAATAATAGTCTTGAGGTTTATTTTTGCTTCCATGAATTTATACTGACACTTTTTGAATGTGTATGAACTTCTAGCATCCCTAAGATCCTTCAGCAAAGAGTTCTGCTACTTAACCATGCAGTGTGGGTGTAGTCACCCTTTTGAATATGTCTTCTGCAAGTTTCTAATTCAAGTGACCTAATTCTTACTATAGTGAAAGAGAATTTGTCTCCTTTCTTTTTTCATAAAATGTGCTTTTCTAAAACAAATGTAGAAAATAAAAGATTCAAGTTGTTTCTTTCCTGGTCAGTCTCTGCTGTGGCTGCCTGGTATGTTGCAAGTGCTTCAGCAGCAAGGATCCCATCTGGATGGGAATATTTTAACAAGGAAGAAAGATTATTGGAGTTGTTAGTTACTGCAGAGAGATTGGACCTTTCTGGCTTTATTCTGTGGCACTTGGAAGATATGTGAACCAGAGATCCCATGACCTCTGATGAAGGATCTGTCCTTTAGACACATCCTAGTCTCAAGAGAACACCTTTTTTTTCGAGGAACCAGGGCTGATCTGAGAACAAGTCTTACGAGGAGCGGCTGAGGGAGCTGGGGTTGTTTAGCCTGGAGAAAAGGAGGCTGAGGGGAGACCTTATCGCCCTCCACAACTACCTGAAAGGAGGTTGTAGTGAGGTGGGGGTCGGTCTCTTCTCCCCAGTAACTAGTGATAAGACAAGAGAAAACGGTCTCAAGTTGTGCCAGGGAAGGTTCAGGTTGGATATTAGGAAGAATTTCTTCACTGTAAGAATCATTAACCATTGGAACAAACTCCCCAGGGAGGTGGTGGACTCACCATCCCTGGAGATGTTCAAAAAATGTTTAGATGTGGCGCTTTGAGACATGGTTTAGGGGGCATGGTGGCATTGGGTAGAAGGTTGGACTTGATGATCTTTGAGGTCTCTTCCAACCATAATGATTCTATAATTCTATGATCTGCTGAACAGGTAAGATTGGCTAATAAAATAAATGAGACTAGTTCATTTAGATGCTCAAAGGGAATGAATGAATGGAAAAGACCTGAGGTCTAGCAAAACTGGTTTCTTCAAAGTGGAGTTTCTGAATGAAGCTGGGGAGGAACAATGTTCCTTGTTCCCTCAGGTAGCCTAGGCTAATCAGGTATGTAACTGCAACTGCGTTTCTCTATCGAACAGTAGAAGATTGCTGTTTCATATTGGATTGGGTTTTTATACTGGAATTCAAAGCCTATGTAATCTTTGTTGCACCTCAACAGACTGCTCTAACATGGGGAGGGGGGGGGGCGGGGCGGGGATTACCCTTTCTGAGATACTCTAGTGTGCAGGCAATCCTACAATACATCCACAGTTTTGTTCAAGCATACAAAAAATTTAATCTGCAGAATACCAGCTGCTGCTGCACACAACTGGGCTCTTAAATTGGTTCTCATCTCTGCCTGTCTGGAAGTGTTTTCATCTTTGTCTGATCCTGAAGAGTTCAAGTTTTTTCAAACTTAGCAGTTCTGGGGGGAGTCCATTGTTTTGTGGAATACAGGGGTGTTTTTCCTTAACAATTCCTATGACCACTGGAGTCTTGGCCTACTGCTAGCAGCATCTATGCTACAGGCAGTAGGGAGGGTATTGCAGGAAGCTGCTGTTCTTCACTAAAGTCAGTGCTGACAGCAATATCCTCCATGGTGCCAGAAGGACTGATGTGGGTGACTTAAGAGGGGTTGTTCTTCCATCTGTTTCAGTACCGAAACAATGTCCCATCAGGATGCTGGAAGCTATCCGGGGGATGAGATGTAAAAGCCTACTTTTCAATGCTCCATTACTCTGTTTAGTCTTTGCTTGCCTTCTCTATTGTGTATTTGATGACACTTTAATTATTATTTATTATATTTTAATGCTACATGCCAAATACTGTGGATGCAATGAAGATGGTTGATAAAAAAAATAATCAGTATTATGCATGAGAATAATTTTGTAAAAATGGGCCCCTTGCATCATGAGTAACCTCAGTGAGCTGGTACTTCTGCAAAACATTTTACTATTCACACTGTTTCTGTAGCTTTTTCTCCTACATGCCAAACCTGTAATTAAATCTGCCCTCTTGTTTCTCATGGTAGGTAAAGAGTAATATCTATTTTTAACTTTTGTCTTAATTTCCAGGTACGTAAAGTGCCTTGGCCAAAGTAAAGCTGCAAGCTTGTGGCTAAACCAGGAAGAGTCCTGGTCCCAAGTCTCCTTGCTTTAACTGTAAGATTCCACAGTAATCTACTTAAGGTATTTATGGGTAAAGTTCTTTTTTTATCTGCACTAAAAATGACATTAAAGCATCTAACAAGTTGCCTTGTTAGTAGGCTAAGCAGAAAGAAAGAGTGCAGTGGCACTTTTTTTCATCAGAAAATAGAAGATAACTTTCTACTATTCCATTATGAATTTTTTTAAGAGAACTGGCAAGAGGCTTGAATTACCTCTGTAGATTTTGCATTGCTAATTTTTAGTCCATGTAAGTGAGCAATTGGGGGGCACAGCCATGCCAAGCACAGAGGAGAATTAGATATCAGTTAGGGGAATTGGGAGTAAATCAACACAGGAAGACCTTGAAAGTAAATGCACAAGTCACAGAAGGAAAAAAATACTTCAAAAGGCAGGAGTCTGTGACTGGTTACAGCTGTCAGGAAACATCAGTCCTGCTCCCAATCTTCTTTGCTATTTAAGGAAAGAAATCTGAAGAATTTAGTTTTAATTATATAAAAAAACACACTGGGGAAGTTGACTGTGCCAGGCCCTACCCTGTATCTAATGTTTCACTTAATTTGCCTGCTGCCCTGGCTGGGAGCTCCTATACATGCCTGTCATGCGAACTGCAGTTCTCCAAGGCTTTGGGATTATTCTGGTTTTGTGCCATAACACTCTGTTCCTGTTGCTTTAAACATGATTAATGAATCGAAATTTGGGTTGATTTAGTACTTCAGGTACTAGCATAAAATTAATGGTTGTAATAATTTTCTCGGATCCTATTGCCTTATTCTCCCTGTTATCTTTGAAGAAAGGTGGAGAAGAACAGTGGGTTAATTTTCAACATAGGTGTTTCATTAAGCTCTGGAAACTTAGATGCAAATGAGGGGGAACAAAATCAGGTGTAAGTTATCCCACCCAATGAGTCTCTGGGCAGTGTTACAACAGGTACGTTAGCTGCAAAGACATGCAAAATTGTTTCTGTTTTGTTCACCGTCTGGCAGGAAAATATTTTCTCCCCCCTTGACAGCAGCAACAACAAACAAACAAACAAAAAATAAAGGGAACAACCAAGTCTCCCCAAGTAAGAGCAAATACCTTCCTCATCCTCCTTGGTGCTGCCTGGCATGACAGTAGTCAGGTGTCTCGCTACCCTGGAGGGAGTTCAGAGTATAATCCACAGTACAGCCTGGGAACAGGAAGGGGAGCTGGGGGAGCAGCATGCCCCCGCTGCTGTGCCAAAGTGCCACAGAGCCCTACTGTGTTTGCCATGCCCCCAGCTCAAAGAGAAAGTTTTGTTTCATCTGGTCTGGCAACTTCACAATTCCCTTTCTAAGCCCCTGAAACTGAGCCGTGGTTGTGTCACATGAGATACACAGTGCAAGAAAAACTGGGCTGGAATCAACGGCACAAAAATCCCAAATCATGAGTGAAGCTAAAGCACTGCCAAATGCATAATGCTACCCTTTGCATAGGCGCAGGAGATAAAATCAATGATCAGAGAAGAAAAGCTGCTCCAAGAGCACCAAAAATGTGCCATTGGAATAGATTACCAAGAAGCTCATCTGCCTCCTGTTCGGAGAGTTGTCCATGCTTAAATTTACGGTACAACAATGGATTCAAGAAGAAAGTACCAAGGTACTTCCTCTGGAAATCATAGAATCATTATGGTTGGAAGAGACCTCAAAGATCATCAAGTCCAACAGTATACCTCATGCTACCATGCCCACTAAACCATGTCTTGAAGGGCCACATCTAAACGTTTTATGAACACCTCCAGGGATGGTGACTCCACCACCTCCCTGGGGAGCCCGTTCCAATGCTTAACGACTCAAATCAAATCAAACACATTTTTCTGACCCTTTCCACTCTTGACACTCCCTGCTGATAAAAGGAAAGGCAACAGAGTGTAAAGTTCATTGTGGTGCAAACTGATAAACTGGCTATATATATTTTAATGGGTCAGACTCTATTTTGAATTTTCAAGAATAGTACTATGGATTTTAGAGTCTCAGGTTACTGACAGCACAGTATTAATATGTTCTAAATCCTGGGTTTGTTAGACAGATTTAGTACATCTACTGAACAGAAATCACACTAGCTAAACAAACCCAAATAATCCCAGGGGTTTATGTAGGACCCTGTGTCAGCCTCAGATGTTTCGAACTTTGGGTGTTCATTTGCTTTAATGCTAGTCTCCAAAGGTCTGCAGTCCAAAGGGGAAAAAAAGCTGAGCATTTGTGCTTAAATAACACTGTGTACTGTTTATTCTATTAGTGACGGTGATCCAAGCACTTGTATCATTCTTTCTATCAGACTTTGACACTTGGATGTCTATCACTGGATTGACAGTTAGTTACAAAAGGCTGTTGCTTCAGTCATTGCTTGAAACACTGGAACGAAGCCTGGGCCTCTTGGACATTTTAAGCAGCTAGTTTATTTGTCTTTCTAAAGCAATTTATCTAAATAGGCCAACACAATCAAATTACATGGGATTCTAAATACATTCCACTGCCCAGTCTGACATCTTAAGTAGAACTTTTAAAAAATAGTTATTACCTTTCAGCTCCCAAAATCTCACACACCTTTCTTAAAAATTGGCCGGTGAATATCACTAACGGCCACACAAAGCTATTTGTTTTTTGAAGTTGATCAGACTTTCCATTGGCACATATCCTGGCAAAAAAAAAAAAAAAAAAAAGCTGCAAGGAAGAATACAATTAATGCTTGTTCAAAACCACAAAAGTAGATAATCACTGATAGTTCCAGTTATCTTCATCTTGCATAAACCCATTCTTACCACCTTTGCCTAAAATAGTGCCTTATAAAAATGTTTCTTTTCCAATTGGGTTATACAATATTGTGAGTACCATGATGATTGCATTGCCTTTTCCATTCTGCTTCCAACTGAACTTTGTTTCTGCAGAGACTGTGTAAGTGGAGTTATTGCTGTTAATTGTCACTTTGACTTTTTCTGTATTCATACATGAATTGCCTCATGTGCCTCAAAGTGGACTATCATCTGTGAATGAATGAGGATAAATATTCCACACTACTGAGAAACACAAGACTTTGGAGTGTGTTAAAGACAAACAGCATCAGATCTAAGGGATAAGAATTTAACAAGATGCTAACTAGTATTACTACCTCCCTTGGTTTTCTGTGGGTCATTAAAGTGAAATAAGTTTTAGACACCTTAAAAACCTGTCAGACACACAGCCAGGTGCTTTGCGCCAATCTTTAAAAATAAAAACCCCAGAATTTCAGTATAGTTGTCAGAATTGCAAATGGTTCTTTTAATATTTTGTTCCAGATATGCTTGAGGGTCTAGATACCAAGTTTGAAAGATGGACATTTTCTTTTAAGATAGCTGTATCTGACCACAACTTATATCAAAACTCCATTGTTCAAGGTAAAGTGAGTACAATCTGCTAGAGATTAGAATTTGTTAAATGTTAGTTCAATTAGCAGTTTTGGTGCAGAAGAACAAGGCTCCATTCAGCAGAAATTAAGTTGGAAGTTTCAGTCCAACATGCCAAATGCACAGCAGCCCCTAAGAGACACCCGCACCAAGAACTGGGCCTTCAGACAGCTTCAACCGTATTCATGACCACTTTTATTCTAGATGATCAAAATGAACCTCATCTGATACAAAATCCCCTGAAAAGCAAACAGCTAAGAGGTAGGAGTCTCAGAACCAACTGCTTTGGTCTACAGATCCTCTTGTATGGCTTGCTAATGTAGACATAGCCTTTGTGACTTCCGGAAGTTTCGACTGCTCTCTCTGTAAGCAGTTCTTAATTTAAAGTAGTTTGCAATATTTACAGAAATATTACAAGAAAAATATTTATTTTCTTGAATGCCACTTTCACCTTCACAGATACATGGTACTGTTTGATTACAACCTATCTATCTGAACGAAAATAATGAGCATCAGAAGTTTGATGCTGTGTGTGTAGAGACCATAAGACAAATTAGTTCCTATATTCTTTATCTGCTTGTTGCAATTCTGTGGTCATACTTCTTTTGTTGCACCAAAGATTCATATTCAGTTTCTGTTATCATAGCTAGAGTTATGCCCAGTATTTTCCATTAAAGTTTCATTTTATTTTACAGCATAAGATAGTATCATTTGGATCTTATGACAAAATAAACAATATACAGAAGAAAAAAGGTCAGTACCATATATTTCTGGGATTTCTGCCTTGTAGTTTTGTTGACACTAAAAAAAGGTTAAAAGACAGTTTCTTAAGCATAGCTGTCACTGGTTTTGGCTGGAACATATTCTTATCCTTCCTTATTCAATATAGGCAGTCTCATTTGCTTTTCTGTCTCTGTGTGGAGAGAGTAGAGGGCTGCTGCCAAAACCAAGGGAATCTGCCCTTACTCAAGCCATTACTGGTAAAATGACAATGGGAAGGATGGGTGGGTGGATGGATGGATGGATGAATAGATGGATGGATAAGTCCAGCAAACAGGATAAAGCTATCAAACACTGAGGAATGCATGTAGGAACCTGTATGAAACAGAACAGAAAGAATGAGGAGAGTCAGAGACTTGTGAGCAGCAGAACTGTTGGAGAGATGACAGCAAAGGGTTGGTTGAGGAGATGATGAAATCAGGATTCATCAAATGCAGAGTGAGAAAATGATGCTAAATGACAGAAGACAGAGAATGTGGCAGGATAAAGTCACTGCAGAAATTCACCTTGGTCACCTAAGAACAACATCTGTTCTGCATACGTACATCATCTTGTATTTGTGCAGTAGACCTAGTAGCTGTGCTGCTTGCTAAGGAAATAATAGCCAGTTGGCAGCTCTAGGGGTGAAACTTAGACATGGAAACATGGTATAAAAGTGAAAAATCCTTGCTAATACCAAGAACAAGTATGTGAGACAACAGGTAGGGAAAATTGCATGTTATCAGTGATGGAAGAAGGGAGTAAGTATCAGTGTTAAGAAAAATACCAATGAAAGTTGAAGTTGAATAAGATGCAGAGAAAAGAGAAGGAAGAGGTTTAAGATATAATAATATATGATCCAAGACAACATTATCTCAGTCAAAGACCAAACAGAGCATGCTGAAAACACTGAGATGACTTAAGGAAGAAATACTGATTTTGTTAGGAAGAGGAAAAAGAAGAATTAGATTCTTATTTGCCTTCCTAAAAGGGTGAAAGGACAAATAGGTTGAGATATAAAGAAACACTGCAAACATAATTTTGTTTACTGGCAAACAGGTAAGTGATAATGCAAGTTTATGACTAATAGGTCAAAACAGTTTACAGACTGTTCATGGAAAGCTTTGTGAGAAACGATCAAAGTTGTCCTTGGAAATTAAAACTTCACTGTTGTGCATATTAAAATACCTTCTCTTATGCTCCTGTAACAAGCTAGCCTTCTTCAGATATACTCTAATAAAAGAAAAAAACAACACTTTGCTAGTCTGCATGACATGACTTTCAATTTATCTGGGATATATAGCCTGTCAAGATCTGTACTTCCACAGCAGGACTGCCTCCCAAGCAGGCTAACTTAAAGCTTGTCTGAGTTTCCTTTGTGAGTAGGGTAGCCTTGCCCACAGCTATTGAGTTGCTGGTAAAAGAAGTGCAACTTTTATCAACTGAAATGTTCATCCTAAATGGCACACATTAAAGGAAAAAATGAGACTGGGTCAAAAACCTCACTGACAATAGAAGCGTACCGATTTCCACAGCTGAGAATCTGAAACAGAAGAAAACAGGATCCTTCCAAACACTAAAGATTGTGGTTTTTTAACATTTTCTTTGGGAATGCCAAATACCTTTAGAAGCTTGTCAGCTTAATCTATCCAAGCAGTGGATTCTTGCACAGGTACTGAACAAACACTGTGCTGGAGAGATCTGTACATTATGTTCAGACACCAGTAAACACAAAGAGCTGCCAAGCTGAGCAAATGTTAGTTTTCCAGTTGAGTGAACAAAGCCTGATGTGCTTAATTTGAACTGATTAGGCATTGCTTGAGCTTGTACTTTTATGTAAGTTCTTTATTAAGGTGTTCCTGTTGGCAAACATTTTAAATACCCACTAGTTTGTTTCTGAGATGCTGGAAGATATTTGACATTCGAAAAGAAGGGACAGAAGTCTAACAAATCTAAGTAAGAAGCAGAACTTCCACTCTTTAGCAAAATTAATTGGAAATGACACATCACCTGACTTAGACCTCTGCAATCAAAAGGAAGGTAAGACATCAAGGCATCAAATTTCAGTTTCTGGATGCCATATATAGACATAGGTGAAATCTTGTCCCAGTCAACTACATTGCAAAATTACCACCAATTTCAGGAAGGACAATCAACTAGGGTTCTCTTTCTTTATCTTGACTATATCCCCTTTTCTTGAGCTTTTGAGGAGCCTTTCAATCTCCATTCTTTTGGTTCTTGTAAGTCAATAAGATTGGAACTCTGACAGTGCTCATGTGCAGGATCTAGTGCACAGGGTTCTGACTTTGATCATGCAGGCAGGATTTTGGAAGTCCCACAACGGTAACATGAAATTCAGTATTTCATGCTGCAACCTAGAAGGTATAGTCAAATTACGAGATTTTCAACTCTTTTCCAATTTTGGCCACCTTAAAAACTCCACAATGCTTGAACTTCAAATCTTCTTCAATTCAGACATGTCACAGTTCCAATTCCTGCAAGTTGCTCTATAATATTAATATACATATTGGCTTTATGTTTTCATAAAATAAAGCCCTGTAAAAAAATTCACAGCTCTAAGGAGCTAATATCTATTGTGGAATGGATATTTCATCAGGATGAGTGGCTCAGTTTGCAGAATTGGTATAGTTTAGGTGCCTTTACATAAAAGTAGCAAAACTTTAATTTGTTATTTATAGCTTGAGGTATTCTGAATATTATTATCAATTCTGTCTTACATTTGTACTACAGTGTAAATGGCAAGTTTTGCTTGCATTACAGAGCAGTTAGTTTTGAGGAGGAACCTGAAGGTGGTTGAAAAAATGGTTACATATGGTTTAAATCAGAAACAGCCATCTGAAAGGAGAAGTAATAAGCAAATCAGCCAGCCAGCTAAACAACAGAATAGAATTCCTGCTAAGTCGTTGGCACAGAAGTGCCCTCCCAGTGCCCCGAAGCATCTGGGAAATGAGTATGACATTCAAAGCCTGACAGATGGTGAGAGCATCCTGCCTGTACTCAGTCCATGCCAGCAGAGGATACCTGGTCTTCAGTGGTCAGAATTGCACTTGAATGCAGAAAACGTTTCAAACATCTTAAAATTGAGACAATCTAGATGAATACAGTGTCTGGTAAATCTAATTTTGCTAGTTTTGATGAGAAGCAGAGCAATGGTTTTGATATTAGAGCAGAACACCAGAGCCTTCAGAGAGAAAACTGAAAGCCTCTTTCTGTGAAGCTGGATTGTTTTCGGATCATCCGCTTCTTTAAATGATGTTGGATTAGAAACTGTGTGTTAGCGAGATATTAACTCTTTATTTTAATGGAGGCTCCTACAAGTTGTATTCCTTGTGGAGAGCAAACCAGAGCTCCTTTGGGGCAAGCAGGATTGAAGTGGCATTCCAAGAAGTTTGGCTCCACAGAACACAGCTTGAATAGGGTAACCAATACATGTCTGCACTGAGCAGCCAAACAGCCTTTCAGATGGCTGGGTTTTGCACAAGGTGAGTAGTTTAAGGGGCATGTGTTAGCCCTACAGCTTGACCAGTAACAGGCAGGATGCCCACACAGTTTCAGTTCAGCTTAGCTCCACCCTTTGTTAGAAGTTGGAGGCAAAATTAAGCTACAATGTTTCTGAAATATGTCTGTCAAAGTCAAATTTTATTTTGTAGGAATGTTTTCTAAATTATGCAGAGAACTCATATGGCTTTCCACTTACTCCTACGAATTAAATACATTGCATCTACAAATGCTTGCTAAGAGGGGAAAGGATTAGAAAGTTGAGGAATTGAGGTGGATGGGGTTTTCACTACCAGCTGGAGGATGGGCAAAGTAAAAAGATGTTGCGATACTGGAAGCTGGTAAGAGAACATGTCCATCTGACATTCTCTCTTTTTTAAGTAGCAGGAGCTGGGACCCCTTTGAGGGGTATGTTCGATATGCTCTTTTGTCATTCCATATGTCATCTGAGAGGAAGGAATCCTGGACTTCTGACCATATCTTCCATTAGCATGTGATTCAGGAATAGAAGTTTTGCATTTATCACCATGGAAATATCTGAGATACTCTGTTTGTCTTTGTGAGCCAAGATTTGGTGAAGGGAATGGAACCTAAACCCAAACTTAACACCTATAAATGATAAAATATAGGGTTAAAGTATGGCAACTGGGAAACTGTCTCAAGGAATTTCTACTGATAGAGGCTGGAGAACTGTCTAGATGGCCCAGGGAAAGCAGCAACAGAAGCAGGACACAGCCATACAGCCCAGGCTGAATCTGTCAAACAAAGCTCACCTACTTCATACTGATGATTCAGGGCCTGGCCCAGTGTAGAGCCTCAATGGAGAAATCCCACATGTGTTCTTGCTGTCTCTGTTCATATCTATGTGCACCTAGAATTTCAATGAACGATCTACTCCAACTTGTCTTTACTACCAGTGATTTGACAAATTGCTTATATCATCCTTCCCTTACCACATAAGTTGTCATTTTCCAAACTGAAGAGTCATAGAATCATAGAATCATTACGGTTGGAAGAGATCACAAAGATCATCAAGTCCAACCTTCTACCCAATGCCACCATGCCCATTAAACCCACTAAACCATGTCTCAAAGAGCCACATCTAAATGTTTTTTGGACACCTCCAGGGATGGTGAGTCCACCACCTCCCTGTTCCAATGCCTAATGACTCTTACAGTGAAGAAATTCTTCCTAATATCCAACCTGAACCTCCCCTGGCACAACTTGTCAAGAAGACCCTACTTGTATGGACTTTCTGTGGATCAGTACTGTTGTCCTTCTCTGAAAACATTGCTAGTATACCCTTTTTGAGTTGGGGAAACCAGAACCAGATCATCAATTCATATAATACTGTAAAGAAACTTTCTATTCTGTTTTTTATTCTTTTTCTAATAACTCTTCATAAATCATCTGCTCTTTAGGCACTACTGGAGTTTAAGAAGACATTCTCTTAGAAGTATTGGCAGATTACAAGGTCTTTCCTGGATGGCAATAGCTAGTTCAGATCCCATCATTTTACATTTGAAGTTGGAATTAATCTTTTTTTCCTCCTGTGGCACTTTACATTTACATGGGTTACATATCATCTTCTGTTTCTCTAATACATGAAAATTATAAAGTCCTTCTGCAAGTCCTCTTCAGTACTTGACTAATTTAATGAACAAACTTAGTAAATTAATTATTTGACTTTTCTAGGTAATTTATGAATATGTTGACCAGCACAGATCTCTGTAGCTTGGCAAGTGGTCTTCATTTGTAATGAAAACTTCATGTTTGCTCATACCTCTGCTTCCTATCTTCCAAACCTTTCATTTCTCAAAAAAAGCTGCTTCTTGATTTCCTCAAAGAACTCCAGCACAGTTGTGAGCCATGACTTCCTTTACCAAAGTCATCCTAATGTTTCCACAGGATACTAAATTTATCCCTGTGTCTATCAGTTCTGTTTTCCGTTACAGACCCTGTCAACTTGTCTGTTACTGATCCCTAGTTCTCCATTTCTCCACTGGAATATTAGTTAAGAATTGGCATAAAACATGTCACCTTCACATTCTGAGGTATCAAGATCATATTAAGTAAGAGGCGACACAACACTGTATATCTATTTTACTCCATGTTTTTTCAGTTTTTTGAAATTTGTTTCCAATATTTTTGTCTGCAGCGTGGTGGATTTGCACAGTATTTTTAAAGTTAACTTATACGAGTTAATGATTTTTTGGTGTTTGTTTTATTTTGGATAACATTTTAGTTTTCTGAATTTGCTAATTATGTGTGTCATCTTCCTACATAGCCATGTTGGTATAATTTTGCTTCTTCATAAGACTTCCTATTAGATAGTGTGCATTCACCATGTGCCTCTAGTAGAGTACCTTTAGATAGACACCATGTTACTTGAAAGGATTTAACTCTTAAATGTTCTTTTTAGCAGTTTTTAAAAGGAACATTCTTGATCTTATCTATTTCTCATTTTCGAAGGTGAATGCAACTGTGTAGATTTTTTTTTCTTCTGTTTTATGAATACTGAATATAAGCATGTTAAGGCTGATGGTACAATTCTTTAATTGTAAAGATTTTAAACCTTGAGCAACAGCTCAAGGGCTATTTCTGTCATGGGATCCCTAATCACCCATCCCATTAACCATTTATTGATTGTATGTCAAAATGTGGGACCAGTGCCAGAAACCAGTGTGATATCCTTTCTGTATGCACAGTCAGTGTTGAAGTCTACAGTTGGCCTTTGCAAACACAATCAGTTGTTACTGTTGAGGCAACAGCTGACACTTTTACTTTTTTCAAAGAACTAAACTGTCATTTACAGTTCATAAGAATGATGCCCTTCATATTTATAGAAAACATAAAAAGCTTTACTTTGTAGCTATAGATACAGAAAAGAAAGACTTCCAATATTTCTTTAACCTTGAACAATATCTTCATTCAACATGAATTCAAAATCCATTTTAACTTCACTGCTGATGTCTAATATCAAATATTATTTAGTTTGTAATGTTTATGAATACTTTGCCCAATATGTCATTAACAAAAACCGGTAAGAGGATACTTTTTTTTTTTTTTTTAGATCTTCAGCGAGTTACCTTTCTTGCCAAGGAAAGACACAACTTGACAGAGCTGTCATGAGTTGGAGATTTTTAATTGGAATTCAAGAAAGCTGTTCGACAACTTGTGTAGTTGAGAAAAAAGATAAAAACACTGTAGTTTTTGCTAAACACTTGTATTTTCTGTTCCCAAGCCACCTTTGGAAGCTTGAGTACTCTACCAGCTTTGCTATTAAAATCATTGTTATGGATTGCTGTTGAAATCACACTACCTTCTGAAGCTTACCGAGACAACACTGAATATGAAAAGGTTATAAATTAAGAAGCAAGCATTCCTTTCCCATGATCATATTTTTTTCTTGATTAAAATATGCAAATAAGGTACATTTCACTTCTAGTATGCATACCTTTTTTCTTACTTGAATTTTCTTTCTTTACCAGAAGTATGCCAAAAGTTTATGGAATTGTTACAGATTCCAACTAGCTCTGGTTAAAGGCATGTTTCCTCTGTTCATATGTACTTTTCAGCACAAATTTGGGAACTAGAGCTGTCATCATGGCCAGTGGTCATGCCTGAGAAAGTTATACTCAAAGACCCCAAGTTTGTATCAATCGAGCTACTAACGATATTGAGATTTTTCTGACTCTCCCACAATCAAGACTGTAGGCTGAATAGGACAATGAAATAAAACTTTTTTTCACAGAATGAAAAATCACAGCTGATACCTCTAAATTAAGATGGAGAGTTATCAGTAGGGTGCAAAGTTATTTCTTGTTGTATATCCAATGCAGGACTTGTCCTAAGGACTTTAGCTAGTGTTATAACAGTACAAGCTGCTTCAAGATAGGAAAAAAATTACTTCAATAACTTTGTAACAGCAAAATTGGAAATCAGAGCTTTAAGGAGACTAATATCAGTGTGGCAGAATCTGGATACATTTGCTTGTATTCTATAGAAGAAACAAACTGGTATTACAGCTTTTGGTCTCCAGTTATATTATTTTCAAGCTGCAAGAGTCTAGAAACCAATCTTTCCTCTTCATTTTATTTGTGCGGAGAAGCTTTAAATGAAATTAAAGTTCTGTTTCTGTAACTTGTAGTCCAGCCTCCATTACCTTGTATATTACCTAAGCTCACAGCTGAAACAATAGTTGAAATGAAACTCTGCAGTTGAAAATAGCTTTTACTGTGTAGCTGGTAGAACACATCCTGCTTATGAGCATTGTGTTTAATTTGCATTGTTTTACACCCTGTAATGGAAAGGAGTCCATAAGATCTGGAATCTGGACCACAGTGTCTTTTACCATTGTTGCAGAATTCAGTCCTGCAGAGGCAAATGCAGTTGTCATCTTTGCTTTAATATTAGCCAGTGTTCCACAACGACATTTTAGAGCTGCAGGCACAGTTTTGAGCTGCGACTGCAAATTGTTACTTGGCTGGTAAAAATCTCTAGGGAGGTGTTAGAGCCATTGTCTGAAGTTTATTTTTGAATGTCTTCCATCTAAAAGGCAAGACACCAATGTCCTTTGGGTTCTTTTTTCTGAGTTTCCTTTGGCTTCTCTAATGGAGAACCATCTTTTGATACTGACAAAAATCTTCAGCATATCCCTATTTTGTTTTCATTCCTATTTAAGACATGGTGTAGGGTCTCCAGTGACACATGAGTTTCACATATACAGTCATGTATTTTGTGGGGAGGGATCTGATTGTGCTCACTGATGAACTCCTGTTGAGGGAGGAACAACCTATGCTGAGTATCTCAGATTTAGCACATGCGTTTAATATCACTTACCTAAGGTGCTATTGATGTTTATCCAGACCTTGACAGGACTGATCAGAGTCCATTCTTGAATATCACTATTCATTTCTTCCTGAATATTCACAGGGAGCAATAGTGCACAGCTGCCCCTGTGGGAGTAATTGATTGTTTAAATATGAAGTTCACAAAAATATTTTCTCTGGCTGCTTCCCTGTCTTCTCATCTTCTGTAATCTATGTGCCTTAATATGCTGTAACCTCTGTAGTGCAGTACTGTCCTTGCAAAGATCTGTGTCATGTTGTGAACACAGTGAGTCCTGGTACTGGCAGAGATCTCAGGAGGGTATTGCAGTCCATATGCTAAATACTACTATAATAATATATTAATAGCTATCAATTGTTTTTCCTAATATTTAGCCAAAGGAAAAAAAAAAGCTTAGTGTGTTTTTTAACATTAAGAAAGAAAGTATAGGTAATGTGTTCATATTTGGAACTTTTAGGTCTTTTAACTAGGAAACTGCTTTACTTACTAATGCAGTCAGATTGGTTGCTAAAGTAATCTTAGCTTCCTCGCTTTCACCTGCACCTTGCAAATATTATCAGGTTCAGTACGAATCTGTCAGCTTAACTGCTCTGTGTGCTAGGAGTGGTCAGTCTAATAAAACATTAATGACTGACATTTATAATGGCATCCAAGAATTTCAAAATGTGTTCTACCAAAGGTTACTTTACTAGCCAATCCATCCTTCGTCACCTTTCCCCACTGACAAGGAGTTAAAGACATCAATCGATTACAGAAACGTTAGCGTAAGAATAAATGAACAGCTGTGCCTTGTCTGACCAGTGACCCATGTAGCTTACCAGCCTGCCTGTGATACTGTCCAGTAGAAGATTCTACAACTACAACTACCTGATGCCCGCAGCTATTCTATTGATATTCCCTTGTACAAAACTGCTGTCAATAAGGGTGCATTCAGGCATTGAGTACTAATATGCAAAGCCAAGTATGAAGCTGAGTAAAATTTGAGGAAAGATTCAGGACTGTAAGAATAAGCAGTTCTTCCAGAATCTGCAGTTCTAAATTTGTAGCATTGCTGCGTCAATGACTGTCTCAAAACCATACCAGGAACAGTAGCCTGTAGAAGGTGGCAAAAGACAATAAGTACAGGTAACTGCATATTGATCTACTCTCCCAGCTACTCTCCCAGAATACTCTCCCAGCAGCCAGGAATCTACATATCCCTTTAAGACTCTGATGGATTTTCCTCTTGTGGGTTTGTTCATTCCCTTTTTGAATCTGCATGACCTTTAGTGTCCACAACTTGGACACTAAATCCCCCATGGCATTCTCCTGGAGAAACT
>NW_009633809.1:0-848 GCF_000690535.1 Cariama cristata
TCACTGTCTACTTTTATTCCATTTGCTGGTTTGTTTTTTTTTTTTAGAATTATTACTTGCCTTCCCTTAGCACCCTCACATTTAAAAGGTTCTGTCTGTTATAGTTTGCCATCGCTATTTTAAAATATTTTCGTCATTTCCTTAATCACCATTGCTTTTACAGTGTTCTGTCTACTTTTATCCCATTTGCTGTCTTTATCTACCCGTTTTTAAAAATTTTGTGTGTTTTCTTAGCGCTATTGCTTTTTAGATTTTCTTTCTACGTCTCTGTTTTAGTTTGACATCACTTTTTAAATTTTTGACTTGTTTCCTTTATCTTTCTACCTTTATCCCACTCACTGTTTTAATTTTGTTATTATTTTTGTCTTTCCTTAGCGCCCTTGCTTTTAAAGTTTTCCTTCTATGCCTGTATTTTCATTTGCTCTCCATACGGTTTAATTCTTTCCTCTCTTAATCCCTCGGCTTTTAAAATGTTGCTTCTATGTCTACTTTTATCTAGTTTGCTGTCCCTATTCTTTAATTCTTTCTCCTCTGCCTTGAACCCTTTTGCATTTTAAATTTGTTTTCTATATCTACTTTTATCAAGCTGTCTACTCCTATTTTTTAATTCTTTCTCGGTTGTCACATATCCCGTCTCTTTAAGTTTTCTTTGCGTCTTTTTTTCTTTTCTCTCCCTTCATCCTGAGGCTTTAGAGGGTCTCCTCAGCACGCTTCTGTCTCTGGGGCGTCATTTGTACCCCTCCCGGTCGGTCAGAACATCCCCTCTTCCTCAGAGCAGTCTTTTTGTCCTCTACTCAGTCTCGCTCGCCTCCGGCAGGTCAGCGTCTCCCTCACGGCATTTTCGTGCC
>NW_009633809.1:976-3431 GCF_000690535.1 Cariama cristata
CTGAGCACGCTTCTGTCTCTGGGGCGTCATTTGTACCCCTCCCGGTCGGTCAGAACATCCCCTCTTCCTCAGAGCAGTCTTTTTGTCCTCTACTCAGTCTCGCTCGCCTCCGGCAGGTCAGCGTCTCCCTCACGACATTTGCGTGCCATTCAAATCCCCTCCTGAGTCCCTTTGTGCCCTCGAGCCTTCTTCTTTCTCTCTGGCCACCTCAGCACCCCTCTATTTCCATCATGATGCCGTCCGTGAGCATCCTCGTGTTCCACAGGCATCCTTTAGTTCTGCAGCAGGCTTTGTATCTTTCTTATTCAGAGATGACTCTTCCTTGCGTTTTCATCGTGCCCTAGAGCACTCTTACCTGCCTTCTCCTCCCCGCCATAGAATGGCTCCTTTTGGTCTCCGGTACGCCGAGGACAACGGGACTCTTTTCGGATTCCTTCCGACTAACTCATTACGTCAGCGATCCTTTGTTTGTCTCTACGTCCATATTCCCCCCAACCCCCAGAGCCCTCTCGTTCCCATCGGACGCCTCCCAAAACCGTTCTCGTGTTCCACGGCACCATTCGAGATCTGCAGCCCTCTTTTTGTCTCTCTTACTCATACAGAACCCTTCCTCAGGCTTTCTCTGTAACCCAGAGCTCTCTTACCTTATTCACTGCCATTTCAGATGCCTCCATTCAGTTGCTCATTCCCTGAGGACTTCCATACATTGCCAGGTCACCACGTTTATTTGTGTGTTTCGCATTGTGTCCCAGAGCCACTTTCTATCACTCTTTCACTCTCGGCACCCTTCTCCTGCCATCATCACGCCTCCCGAGGCCATCCTCACGCCCCACAGCCCTCTTTTGGCTCTGTGGCGTACTTTGCACTCTTCTCCCTCCCCGAGAACCTTTCCCGATGCCATCTTTAATCTCCAGAATACTCTTGCTGTCCTCTGTGCTGGCTAGGATACCTCTGTTCAGTCCCCGGTCCCCTGAGGACGTCTGTAGTCTGTTGAAATCCCCTCTTGACTTCTTCATCATGTCCTCAAGCCTTCGTTCTTCCGTCCCTCTCAGAAACCCTCTGCTACCATCACGATCCCTCCCAAGGTCTCAGATGTTCTCCACAGCCCACTTTTAGCTCTGTGAGCCCCTTCAGAATCATTTTGCTGCAATCGCACCTCTCCCAAGATCTCCGTTCCCAAAAAAAAGAGCATTATTTTTCTTCCCCGTGCCATCTAGAATGCCTCCCGAGACTTTCCTTGCGCTCTGCAGCGTTTTGGTAGTGCTTTGCCTCCCTTTCAAACTCCTGTCCCTCGAAACCTTTCGTGACCCCTCTGCTCCCGGTCGCCATGCCTCCCGAGACCTTCTTTGCGTACCGCAGCCCTGGTTTAGCCATGTTGCAAACTTCGATCCTCTCTCATTCCCTCAGAAACCTGTTCTCGGGTTTCTTTGCACCTCAGAGAGGTCTTATCTTCTCTACCATCTAGGGTGCCTCCATTTTGTCCCTGGCCTCCCAAGGACATCCGTGCTGTGTTCAAATCCTCTCCAGACTTCCTCCTCGTGTCCCTGAGCCTCTTTTGGCATCTTTGGCCCAACCGGGACCCCTTTAATGGTGTTACCATGCCTATCTATTCGTCATTGTTATCTCCATGGCTTATTTGGTCTCTCGGGCCCCGTCGGGACTCCTTCCCTACTTTTGCCAAAGTCTCACGAGACGTCCCCTGTGCCCCAGAGCCCCATTTTAGCTCAGGAGGACACTTTGTACCCCTCTTTTCCCCTCAGAACCCTTCCCGAGTCCACATCCGTTACCCCAGTCGGTCTTTCCATCCTCTCATCCATTCTCGCCTTCATTCCGTCCCGGTCCCCTGAAGATAATTGTACTTTATTCAATTACCTTTTGAGCTCGTCACATCCCTGAGACTTCTTTGGTCTCTCGGGCTCCCTCAGCACCTCTCTAATTCACGTGACGATGTCTCTCATTCTATTGGAACCTTTTCCAAAGCCATCTTTGCACTCTAGAGCGGTCTGTTCATTTTCTGTCTTACAGTATGTTCCTATTTGGTATCTGGCATCCCAGAGAGGCATATCGTCTCCTCAGATCTACTCTTGAGTTTTTCAGAGAAGGCGATAGCCTTCACCTATTTTTATTCACATTTCCTGTGGCTTCTTTTTGTGTTTTGCAATTTAATTTTGTCCTAGCTATTTAGGTGCTCATTAGGCTCTTTCATTCAATTTCTGACATGTTTCTTGTATTTCCATTTTTTTTGGTATTTTTTGTTCTTTGGAACTCATTTAGGTCCATTAAGGGAGTCAGTCGGATAGACCGTCCAGGCGATTCTGATTCGTCAGCGGTTCACATTAAAAAATTTCCCTTGCAATCAGAGATATTTTAAAGAAAGAATTCTTACAGGAACTAATTCTGCTTTGTTATTGGGTTCTATCTAGGAGAGCGCTCTGGTAGCAGTTAGGTAGTATGC
>NW_009633809.1:3780-4626 GCF_000690535.1 Cariama cristata
CCCCTCCCCTTTCCCAGGGGATTGTGGGAGGGCTGGTGGGCAGGACCCGGGGTATATGAGCCATGTCCCAGGCTCAGGGAGCCCATTCTGCTCTTGGGCTTCTCTGGGGTTAGTGCTTTGCTGTTATTTCAGCAGATTGCAATTTTTGTACCTTCTAAACTGTTTGGGCAGATGTGTTTTGACATTTAAACAAGCAGAAATGTCTATCTGAGGTAGGAGCTTCAGGAGCACACATAATAGGAAGTACACTTGTATGCAGATTATTTTTTTTTTAGGTCAGTAATTCTATGTTGATTGTTCAGGTGTGGTAAGATGGTTTAATAGCATACTTTTTGTTTGTTTGTTTTAGGTGTGTTGGAATTTCCTGGCATTTCTGATTTTCTTGAATGTGGAACCTTGATTTTTTTTTTTTCCACTTTGCTGTATACCATGTAAGTTGCTGGAATGACTTCTCCTAATAGGACTGATGGTGAGATCCTCTAGCAGGGCTTAAGGTGAGCATCTTGTACACATCTGTATATACAACTTCAGCATTTTTCAAGAAAGCAGTAGGGACATAAGTTATGGTGTCTTTCAGGGTACAGGCTGGCTTGTTGCCCATAGAGTACTGTGTTACTACTAGAACCTTTGCAGCTTGTGGCAGGCTCCTCATAGATTTTTTTAAGGGTCAGCACTGAAGTTACTTTGTGAGCCTGTAGTGGAGCCCTGGGGGAAGATGGAAGATAGGAGGAGATGCCTGCAGAATGTGGGGTGTGGCTCAGACTTACAGCACCTGAGGAGCAGTCAATGCAGGGGATTCAAGGTTGCAAATACAGGGCAGGAGCTATAAGGAAGCAGCAAGGTTCC
>NW_009633809.1:4686-6856 GCF_000690535.1 Cariama cristata
TGGGAGAGAGGAACGTTCATTGACCGTAAGAAGATGTGTCGGTGCATGGTGTCGGAGGTGAGATGTGACTTGTGGCTATATGACTAGCTCATAGGTTTTGGGTTACCTTTTATTTTGAAGACGTGAAGCTGGATATCGGCACTGGAGGTGATTTGGGCAAGGTGAGCTATGACAAGCAGGCTGAAGTAGCAGTAATTTTTCAGGTTTTGTGTTGTCAGTTAAGTTAGAAGCATCTCTTGTTTGTGTCTTACAGGTAGTACCCGAGCCTCAACACGGCAACCCCTAAATGGCAGAGGTAGTGCAGGCAAGTGGCCAAGGTAAAGGAGAGGGAGATGGGCATCGGTGCTGGCAGGCTGCTTTTTCGGGCGATACATCGGGACGTGCCTTTTGCTTTGGTTTTTGCAGGTGCTGTGCAGGCAGCCTTTGGAATTGGATGAGCATTTGAGGTGAGCTGGGGCAGTAGAGAGGAGGAGCACAGGGCCAGTGATTTCTCAAGAGCGCAATAGTAACTTTCTCTATTTTGGTATCTTAGGTGCCACAGTGTCTGATGCTGGAATCGCCACAGAGCAGGTGAGCGGGAGGCCACGTTCCTTTTGAGGGTGTTTTGGAAGAGGTCTGTGTTGACCGACACGATGCTTACTGCCAGCAGTGGTTTTGTGCAGAGGAAGAGGAACCTGGCAACTGCAGGAATATCCCGGTTAGCCGATGCCACGCTTGTGAAGGATGGATTTGGAGCCCCTGGCTATCTGAAAGCTAAGTTGAGGGACTGGTGTTTGGGGGGAGGCTCTGGGGGGAGGGGACAGGATTGGGAATTGCGGGGAGGGGTTTTAAAGTTAGCATGGGGGAGAGGGCTGCCCAGGAACAGCCCCCTTTGGGCACACAAAGGGAGCAGGTTACTTTTCAGCATGAGACCAGCACAGGCAGGGCAGTTCCAGCTTGTGTCTGTTGTTGTGTAATTTGTCTAGTCCACCTTCTGGGTCTTAGGCATTCTTCCAGTCTCGATGTCCTCATTGCTGTCTGCGCTCGAGGAGCACGGCATGTACCTCAGGTGCCATCTCCAGGGTATCAAACACCCGTCCTCATCGGCATAGCGCCAATCGGGTCCTTCTTTCCCTTCACAACAAACTTAAAGCATGGATAGGTCTTGCATCTTGAAGTTTCTGGTCAGTTTGATTCTGCAGCTTCGTTCCAGGCTGCATCAGCATCTCTGATCTCGAATGGTCCATTTTCATGCATCCCTCTTCAGGGTTTTCTTCCCTGCATCCCTATGTTCTTAAGTCTTCAAGTGAGACTTCTCACATGTGCTTCATCCCAGCTTTTTTGTCACAGGCCACAGCCTTTACTTTTCTTGGGCCAGCGTAGATTCTCCCTTGCAGCCCCCTAGGTCTTCTCGGCCGATGGCATCTGTGGCCCAGAAGCTGTTCTTAAAGCTTTTTTTGTCTCTGGGTCACGTCATTTGTCTCGTTTGTGTGCAGTGTTCTGTGCATGTTGGTGTCTGGGTTGGAGCTGCTCTACCTGGGGGCATAGCAGTGACAGTCAGCAAAAGAATAACCATAGGAATCTATGGCTAGCATGCTGATCAGCCCAGCCTTTGCAGGCAAAGGGTGTACAGTCCACTTGAGAGCAGTAAGCCATATATGCAGCAGGTGAGCAGAGTTATTTCTGTAGCGCTATGCAGACACATGGGGGATGACCAGATTTTTCCTTTAATGGCAGGCTGTGGTAAGAATCTAGATGGTATACCTAAATGGAAACAAAACCTCTAGAATTGTTCAACTGTTGCTCTGCATCCGGGTGACTTATTGAATATTACTTTTGCAGATGTGGAGGGATGAACCGTGAGCCGGAAGGCAAATGGAGTCCTGCAAGAGGTGGGTTGGCGAGCAGTGCCAGAGGGAAGATGTGTCAGGTGGCTGCATGACTAACTTAGAGGTATTCAGTTTTTATCTTGAAGTTGTGAAGCAATCTGCAAAGCAGGAGATTGGCACCAGAGGTGACTGAGGTGAGGTGAGAGATGATTAATGGCCTGAAGTAGCAGTTATTTTTCAGGTATCATACTGCTGGCAAAGTTAGAAATGTCTCTTGTTGTTTGCATTGTATAGGTGGTACCGGACCTTCAACCTGTAAATGGCAGAGGGAGGGCGGGTGAGAAGCCAAGGTAGAGGAGCAG
>NW_009633809.1:6994-7762 GCF_000690535.1 Cariama cristata
TTCTGGGCTGGGTCAATCGGCAGCCAAGAGCAAAGTATCCTGCATCAACTCAGTGAAGTATCTCTTTTGGCTTTGCAAGTGCTGTGCAGGCCCCCTTTGGAATTGGATGAGCATTTGAGGTGAGCTGGGGTGGTAGCGAGGAGGAACGTGGGACCGGTGACTTCTCACAAGTGCAGCGGTTATTTTATGTCTCTTTCTCTCAGGTACTGCAAGCTATGATGGCCGCAGCATCCTACTCTGGCATGAGCAGGTGAGCATAATGCCGTGGTGCTTCTGAGGAGGGGAGTATTGTGCAACAGCTCAGTGTTGATCCATATAACGCTTACCGTCAGCACTGCTTGTGGGTTTTTGGTTGGTCTTTTTAGATGACAAAGAGGAACCTGGAGACTGCAGTAGCATCCCAGTTAGCTGATGTGGTTTTTGTTGAGGATGGATTTGGAGCCCCTGGCTGTCTGAAAGTTAAGCTGAGGGCCTGGGGCAGGGGAGGACCTAGGAGCAGGGGACAAAGTTGGGAATTGCAGGGAGGGGTTTTAAAGTTCTCATAGGGGAGAGGGCTGTCCAGGAACAGTCCCTTTTGGGCAGGCAAAGGGAGCAGGTTACCCTTCAGCACGAGAGTAGCACAGGCAGGGCAGTTCCAGCCTGTGTCTGTGTTGTTGCATAGTTTGTGTAGTCCATCTTCTGTGTATTAAACCTTCCTCAGTCTCAATGTCCTTGTTGGTCTTTGCACTTAAGGAGTATGGCATGTGCCTCAGGCGCCATCCCTAGGGT
>NW_009633810.1:0-36728 GCF_000690535.1 Cariama cristata
GCTGTTTCTGATACAGGAAGGAAGGACAGACTAAATGAGAGAAAAGGTTTTAGAGAAATTCAGGCAAGGTTAAATCGGTTACAAGCTAGAGTCAATCAGCTGGCTAGGGTAAGGAGCACTAGGCCAGTAAAAGTGTAGGCAGGCTGAGGAAGCAGAGCTGGGGGAGCTGCAGTCTCTGCTCTGTAGCTTAATCCCTCTCCTTCCATTTCTGTTCAGGCTCATGACTTGTAGCATCCCCTTAAAATTATCCATGGCTGGTTTGGGTTGGGGAGGTACAGAGCACACTTATAATATAGAAAACTGGTTTTAGGTCTGAGTTGGCTTAAAGCAAAAACTATCTATAAGAATTCATTCTTCTTTTTGATAGGTTGATCCGGACAGGGGTTAACATCACTTCCTCCTGATGTGTTTCCTGGCAGATTCAGAGAACTTTGTCACATTTGCCCTATCTCTAACCATGTCAAAGCTGCTTTGAGAACAACTGTAAAGGAAATCCATGATTGTGCTAGTTCTCTCCCCCACAGTTTAAACTTTTAGCACTATTTCGTTAGAGTGAAGCCTTTCTATGACCTCTGTTTAATAACTTTTCCAAGTACTGACTGTTGAGTAAAGAAATTGTTTCCATCTTTTCAAATTACAGGAAACTTTTTTTACTCTTATCAATAGTGGTGTGTGATGTTAGTGATGTGTTTTTTGAAAGTCTAGAATGAGTCACTGTAAAGTCACTGAAAGGACACTAGTTACCACATTTACCCTTCTGAATAAACTTCATTTACATTTTTAACGCAATGTCTTTTGCCACAGAGTAAGAATTTAGAAGCCTCCCCTGAAAAGAGGCTGAGGCAGATTGTTACCAAGTAAATGTTTTGAAGTCAGAAAACATCAAACTAAGGTTGTTAGGAAAATGTCCTACCCTCTAGACATTTTTAGTAAAGATGATACACTGTTATCGGAGGAACAGCAACTGCCTGGTGTGCCTGGATTTTGGCTGCCTATAAAACCATTGGGTTTGTTTTTCTGTGTTTTTAAGTTTGCAGTTAAAGTGAAAACAACCTTAGATGCTTTTTTTATTATTTCAAATGGCTTATTTTCTTGGTGATGTGTATTTCTTTTCCTACTCTGATGTGATCACTGAGGGTGTTTTAGAAAACTTTGTGCTCGTGCTTCTCTTGGGACGAAACACCTGCAACTGAAATTTGATTACACTGATCTTCTGTGTCTTATACTTAGACCTTGGTTGAGCAGCAAAAGCAGGCTTAAGGCCTCCAGTGTGTTCCAGATGGTTTCCAGTGATTGATTTGTTTGTTATTTAAACTTTATAATGACTACTGTACTTGATTTTTGGGAGGTACTGTACGGTAATGGTTTTCGGTATTTAAGATCAGCATTCTTTGAAGCAGCCTGTCTCTGTGCTCTTGTGTTGTCAGCTGTGCATCCTGGTCCTATGCTGATTGAGTTTGGAAGGTCTCCACATGCTCAGTAGTTTTCACTAGGCATCAGGTGTGCATTTTCAGAGTAGCTGCTGCTTCTTTTGAAGGTACAGAAAAGCTGTTTTTCTCTTAGAAAACCAGACAAAGGAGGATTTAAGTATGATACTACAACTGTGACTCTGAACTGATTCTTTTTGTTGGGCAGAACTTTTCCTCATTTTAAGAAGCAAATTTTTGGGGAACAGATTTTTCTTCTCAGGAGCTCTCAGTGTAACTCTTGGTATGCATGCTAGTACAGTCACTGTAGTACTTCCGAGCAGGATGAGGGAGGCGAGAGCTTCCAAAACTGATGGGGCCTAAGTGAGTTCTGGTTTAGCAGGTGATTTTTTTTTTTTCTTTTTTTGATCTGTAGGGCTCAGTTCCTGCTTCACTGCCCATGCTACTCCCTCTCCATGCACAGCCTCTGAGGCAGGAGGTTGGATTGCGTGTTGGCTGTGTACACTGTTACAAGTACCTTTTCCTTGAGCAGAGGTGACACCTGGGCAATAGGGTTTTTGTTTCCCTGATACATCGTTTTTTCTAACCCTGTTGGTGCTGGTGCAGTTGGTCTGTTGGAAGAGACAGTAAGACTGGCTGGAGTTACTCATCTTCAAAAGCAGTGAAATTGAGTTGATGGATCTTTAATTACAATGTAACGCCAACTGCCATTACTTTTCTAAAAACCCTTCTGTGAAGAGGAGGTAGGCATTGCAGTGGTGCCAATATGCAGCAGCAGTATCAGAGGGGAAATGGATGTAGAGATTCATTCACATATGACTGCAGGGTTTTTTTAAACAAAATTGCTAGATTCCAGAATTTGTTAGCTTTCATTATTGTGCTATTCTGATAATGCGCACACTTTGCATATTGATAAGTTATCTGCCTTTTTCACTGTATATTAATTTTAAACTTTAAAAGGCTATTGTTTGCCTAGAGACCAGCTATTCTTCTTTGTGTCATGACCTCCCCAAATACCACAGATTTTTCTGTAACAGTGCTTCCCCTCAAGAAAAAAAAAACAAACCAATAACCCACATCTCATGTGTATAGTCTCACATTAAAAAAAAAAAACCCTGAGATTACTAATTGCTTATGCTATTTCCGTTTCAAAGGTATGACATTCATGCCTTAAAGACTTTTAAATTGTAAGCAGAGTCTTAACATTCACTTTTGAACCAGTACAGCTGAGTGTTTTCTTCAGAAGTACAAAACTACTCAAGCACAGTAGTACAAAACTATTCAAGCACGGTATAAAACCAATGCAGAGTGAAATGCCCAGTTCCTACTGAAGTAAATGCTACAATAGGAAGCATTCGATTAAATTAACTCAAGCTGTATGAAAGCAATTTAAACTTTCTTGTGTTAGTGGGGCTGTCTAGTAACTTATGGTGTGGCCTCACCTTGAATACTGTGTGCAGTTCTGGGCCCCGCAGTTTAAGAAAGATGTGAAGATCCTTGAATGCGTTCAGAGGAGGGCAACAAAGCTGATGAAAGGGCTGGAAGGCATGTCCTGTGAGGAGCGGCTAAGGAGTCTGGGTTTGTCTCGTTTGAAGAAAAAGAGACTGAGGGGTGACCTCATTGCTCTCTGCAGCTTCCTGAGGAGGGGAAGTGGAGAGGGAGGTGCTGGGCTCTTCTCCCTGGTACCCAGTGATCAGATGCCTGGGAATGGTACAAAGCTGCACCAGGGGAGGTTTAGACTGGACATTAGGAAGCATTTCTTTACTGAGAGGGTGGTCAAACATTGGAACAGGCTTCCTAGAGAGGTGGTCGATGCCCCAACTCTGTGTCAGTGTTTGAGGCATTTGGACGATGCCCTTAATAACATGCTTTAACTTGGTCAGCCCTGAATTGGTCAGGCAGTTGGACTAGACGATCATTGTAGGTCCCTTCCAACTGAAAGAGTCTATTATGCTATTGTGAAGAAGCTGGACCAGTTTGCAGCCAGAGCATATGAAAATGTAATTTAGTGGAAACAGAAACCCTTAGATTTTAGGCATTTTTAAAAAGCTGAAAGTTAAAGCCAGATTTGGAATATAGAAGGGCCTTGAGCAGGGCAGTCAGCTCCATTTTTTTTTCCTTGGTGGTTTCACAGAAGACAGGTTTTATGTCCTTTGCCCTTGAGCATTTTTACCATTTAAGAGAGTTGAGATTAATTTGTTTTACTGTGAAAGACTTGCCAAACCAATCCATTCTAACAGCATGTGTTTTCCAGCACATCTGCATGGCTCAACACTTGAAGCAACAAGCTAGCAATAATTATAATAGTATTAGGATTGACAGGAAAGAAGGATATCAAGAATGTCCTGAATATGGGCTCCGACCTCCCTGGCTGCTGAGGTTGGACCATGGAGAGTGCAGGCTTCTGTCCATCAGTCAAGTAACCCTCTGTTCCCCAGCTCAAGTCATCCTTTGATCTCAGTACTCAAGCTCCATCTGCCATAGCTGGCTCTTAGGCTGAGGTGGCTGAGGCCACACAAGACTTAATCTGTACGAGACTGATTTCTTCCTGCCTGAACCTAGAAACTTTTTCAACATATACTGTTGGACCCTTAGGAGGAGAAATTAATCTGTTCTTTAGAGGGTTATGATACCTGGAAGCAAAACAAAGGATGGCAGCAGTAGAACAGGAAGAATGGAAAACATGCATCTCCAGAGAAGCAAATGAATAATATGGGCTAGTAGTTAATGCTGGAAGATTATTGGTTTTGGTTGCTCTGCAGTAACTCAACTGATTCAAATGCAGCAGCCATATCCTGCAGATACTGGGCTGAAGATGAAATCTGCAAGAATCCATCAGTGTTATTGTCTAAGGTCCTTAACTTTGTTTCAGTTCCATTCAGTACCTGTGGTATCTCCACTTCTCCATTTCTGTCCCACTTTCATGTCACTTGCAGCCTAGCTAATTCCCTGTCCCTCTGTTTCTTGGCCAAGTTTAATTCAGATTCTGAACTAAGAACAAATGGTAAATCTGATACTAATCTCAGTTGCCTCATGACTAGATTAGTCTCAAGAGTTAGAAATTATATCTATATAATATGGTATTATATATGAAACAGAAAAATCCAAACTGAAGCTCCTCAAGCTTTCTTAATTAAGCTACTAAATGAAACATGAACATCAAATCCTTTGTGCAGTTCCCATCTGTGTTGATAAATGTTTGGAGCATGAGTGTGCTTGCTGTCTGCGGGGCTTTCGCCAATCACAGTGGCATAGAGCTGTGCTTTGGCACTAACCCAGTGTCTTCTAGAATTACGATGTACAAGTGGGAACCTAACCTGCATGGGGGCAGAATATAGGGTTTGTTTTGCAGTGGTGGAGGTCTTCATTATCTCAAGATGCACACACACTGACAATACTCCTTAAAAGAGACTCTAGGATGACATTAAGATAATTTGATAAAAACAGTACGAAATAGGTTTTTATGATAATCAGGAAGTAATAGATAATATGTCGTATAATCTAGGGTAGGTTGAGAAGCAAATCTAGAACTACAGAATTTTGGGGAGAAAGTATTCTGTCTTTGTGACAGCTACCAACAGACAGTAGGTAAAGCTGTTAATATTGCTTTCTGTCATGTTAAAAGGAACTGCCATGTTGAAACTTTTCCTGCCAACAATTTTCCTTTTTGACTTCTGTCAAACCACCATAATGAAAAACAAGTGTTGAAGAATATTACTACCAAATTAAGTTGCTTACGTTAAAATTTGCCTTTGATTAACAAATGTTCATCAGAAACTGGAAACTGCTAGAAAGTAATCTGAACTGAATGCAAATATGAAATGTGACTGGAAACTGAAACAATTTTGCAGATCATAGTAATATTTTGTACTTGTATGAAAATAAATATATGTATTGATGAGAAATATCAGTCTCTTCTCAGTTTTAAAGAATATTGGGCAACTTAAAGATCATAATCTAACAGATAAAACTACTTGTTAATAAATGTTTTGGTTCATTTGAAATATGTAAACTTTCCACTGTCTACTTATTATTTATTCTCTAAATTAGATTATTTTGGTAAGAATTTTAAAAATATTTTAATACTATAGTGTCTGACCCCTGGATATTTTCCAGTGGTTTGCTACTGCACCTGCATGAGTGTCTTTTAAATAACTAAATTAATGGCATGATCAACTTTTTTTTTAAAAAAGTAGAATATATCTTTGCTGTTGCTCAGAGAGATGAACAGCAGCTGTGAAGCAGACTCATACCTTGTCCTAAAATTTCTCCTATCTCATCCTTCCAATTTACCCACTGTAGACAGACTTTGTGGCTTATAGAACATGGGCTTAGTTAGCTAGAAATACCGGATTTCTGTTGCAGCCAGTTAAAAGGATCAGCTTCTGACCTCTAGTGTTTCAAATGTTGCAAGAGGAAGTTACAGCATGACTTTTTTTTTAAAGTATGTTTGTAGAAAATGACATTGCAGGGTTCCTTTTTTGTGCAAAATGCATTTTTGCGAATTGTGAACTCTACAAAATCTGTGGTTCTGAAAGAAAAACTGAAACTTAGTTGCCCTTCGCTAATAATGAGGATCTTGCAAGCCAGGCACCCTACATTCAACTCCAACTGATTGGAGCTAGAGTCAGTTCTTCCATAAGCAAATATACATGTCAGATTATTCTGTGATATCTGCATTAACTTTGCAGTGTTATTTATGGAATAAAAAGTAACAATAAAACCACTTAAATACAATGAAAGTGTATAACTCCAATACAGTATCCTCTATATGGTATACACTAACAGCTTTCACCTGTTTGTGCAGTGCCAAACTTAAGCTAGTAAATGTTATTGCTTCTGCTGTTAGTTTATACGGACTTAATTTGGGAGTGACTGTTTCATGTCTTCTTGTGCGCCCAGTTTCAATGTAAGCTCAGCTGTTTATTACCCTTTCATTTTAAAAGGGTTATGGCACCTATCTTCTATTTATGGTAAAACCTTGCTTTACTCTTGCTTTTTGATACTATAGTGTATGGTTACATAGTAATTTGGAGTCCATAGAACAAGAGGCTTAAATGGAAAAGTCAGTGTTATAAACAGAGGGAAAGGACTTAAGACAAGCATTTCTCCCATATATTTCTGCTATCACAAGAGATCAGGTCATTCTCATTGTCTGGAATTTTAGTTTCTGACAGCAGTTAAGCTTTTTCTATATACAGATGTAAACAGCATTATTTTTAGTCTGCAGGTTATGTTGCTTCTGTTTTGGTTTCTCCAATACCAATAGTCATCTTGTAAAGAAAGATAATGGTCTTGTGTGAGGGTTGGTTTTTTAACCTATGTAGGACAGGAACAATTAGTAATGTTGTTAATATTATCTTTTTTTTTGTGAATTTGAGCCATAGGTTGCCTTGGAAACTAGGTTAAATATGGAATTATGCATTAAAGAATCTTCTGCCTCCATGTTGCATATTCTGTGAATTAATAGTGAATACGACAAAGTTCTTTTTCAAGTAATATTGTAATGCATACCTTGCTGCAAGAAAAGCAAAGTCTGAAATTAGAGAAATTGCTTTGAGATTGCCAACACTGACAGCGCTCAAGGTTGTTCTCTTCATGCAGCAGAAGGGTTTGGAAGGTGGTATGTTGTCCCGCCCATTAATGTCCTGGTACATGTTCCGTCCTGGTGTTGATATTTCAGGGGGATGTTTTAAAAGAAGCTCTCCATTAAAGCTTTTTGTCTTGTATTTTGAGGAGCAGTTGACGCCTTTCATTCTAAAAGGTATTTAAATTCTGTTTGCAAATGACTTTGACGTTGAAATTAACAGTTTGCTTGCTTCAAGTGTAATTAAAACTTCAGCAAAATGAGCTACAGGTAATAAAAACAGATACATTATATTTGTATTTCTGTAATATATTGGTTGTATGTGATTTACAGTCAAGGTAAAGATTTATATAAAAATTAAGGTGCTTCTGTCCTCTAAAGCGGGTGGCTGCTTCAGAAATTACTCAGCTGGAAAAACAAAACAAAAGAATGCTGCTTTTGACTTATTAGTAGCAAACCTAAGACATGGGCTGCCTTCTCCATCAAGGGTGGTTATTTATCTCCGATCTGCCAAGTTTGGTTCAGTCACATTAGGATTCTCTTTAGAGACAAGCTGAAAGTCAGTGTTGCAGGCATTCAAGTGCAGATGACATCTTCTTGAGCATCTTGAAACTTAGGAGCCACGTTTGGTTGACAAGTGAGGGAACTCTCACATTCCTCTTCATCTCTGGCTTTTTTTACTTGCCTTTTTTTTCCTCTGTGCCTTTCGCAGTATTGGTGCTAGGGGACATACCTCTCTTCACTTGCACTCTCTGCAATGCCTATACAGTAAATACCACAATATTTCATATGGTACAATTTTTTTAGGGGAGAATAAAACTTGTCATATGCAGTGTTTCCCAGCACATGTCCTACAATGCAAGGAAAGAACATGTTTTGTTTACTTGCCCCTTGGAGACAAAGGTAAATTCCTTGTTATTAAAAGAAAACTTTACATTAGTGAAAGTAATTGTACACTAAGATATATTCCATATATTGATAGTATTCTGTAGGGATGCTATTCTAAATTGCATATGCAACCTCGTGCACATTGGATATGAATTCCACCTGTGAAACTTTGTTAATTCTTCATGCTACTCCACAGAATCCTGCCTGTACTATGGTTAGTATTGAGAGGGTCAGCTTGGTCTGACCTGTTGACACCCCTAGATACCTGTTGGAACTGCAACCAGATGAAAAGTGCTGGATGGTGTCTGTTCATGACAAAAATATGCAGACAGTTAAAATAAGATTTTTAACGTAGTATATCTGTGAAGAATTTGAATAAGATTCTTTTTTTAACCAAAACAGAAAGAAGAAGGAAAAATTCAAGGGCAGCTTAATAAATCTGATTCTAACCAGTACATCAGAGAACTGAAAGATCAGATAGCTGAGCTGCATCATGAGGTAAGTGATAAAATACTGCTGTCTCCGATCACTTGCACCTTTTGTCCTGTCTTTCATTTATAGCAGGTTTTGCTTATCTAATAGTTGCTACACCTGTTTTTGCCAATGTAGGTAACTAAATAAATGCAATAAACTAACTCTTCTACATGAATCTTGCCCTTATCCTGGGATGTAAGAGAACAAAAAATTGCTTAGTTATGTGATTTGACATTAAATGAGACCAGCATTTATGTCTCGTCTTGGTTTTTTCCTTAATTTCTTGAGTTGATCCTATTTCACTGTGTTGCATTTACTGCATTTGAAGCTGTGTGCATGAAAATAAGCCCTTTTATCTTTTTATTTGCCACAACTTTTAAGGCTAATTTAGTTAGAAACTAAACTGCATTTGCGCAAGTAGAAGAGTCCATGTGTAGATTTTTTGGTTCTTGCTGTTGTAAGGATGGATTTTATGTGGTAGTCTACTGAGATTGCTTAAAAAGAAAAAGGATGCTTGCTTAATAACAGTTAACAGATTTTTAAGTTTTAAACTGCCAAAACCTTCAACCTATGAAATTTCTGTCTCTAAACTTCCTTGCTCTAATAGTTGTAGTAACTTTCTGTTAGTTGAAAAGATCAGAAGGTCCTGAAACTGAAATGGCTTATGTAACTACTGTGCTCACTGGCTCATTTCAGTTTATCCTGCTTTGTGAAGAAATGTCTTTACCTAATACTACACTGTGTGCAGAATGCCCAGTCATCTTTGCATCATAGTCTGCTTCTGTTTCCATATGCCTTCTAATACACAGCTCTGATAGTGTTGCTTAAAACTATAGTATCATAGAGCAATACAACCCAATTATTTGTTGCCTTTTTGCTTTTGTTAAATAACCATGTCCTTTATTTAAGTGTAAGCAGCATTTTCATAACAATCTTAGTGGATTCAACCTTTTAGGACCAATCCCTTGAGAGTTATAATGCAGTGGAGGATCTTGGAATGCTGTCTGTGCTATAGATTGAGGATAGTCTCTAGGGCCATCAGTCCAGCACCTTTACCAATCATTAAGCTTGCTTAAAAAAAAAATCAATAACCTGGCTTTTTCCATTAAAGGACTGTAACACACTTGTTTTGTTCCTTATGAGAGAGTAAGTTGCTTGTAGAATTCTCAAAGCCAGGTATTTTGCATATTTTGCATTATGAATAAATAGGGCACTGTACTGACCTTCTCCTCTGCTCATTGTAGGTTTGAAAGGTAAGAAACCACTGCTTTGGAGGAAAAGTAGAATTACTGTTGGAAAGCTGTTGCATGATTTTTTCTCTATGCAAACATTTGTCATATGCCTGGCTGAGCAACTCAGGTGTAATGAAGGCATACAATTGTGCATGTGTTTAATGTGTTTAACTTAATGTGAACAGGTTGGAATGAAGATGAGATTTGTTAGGTCACAGAACAATGGTAATTCTGAGTAATACCAGCGATTCCTAAACAGTTAAGTTTGGACAAATCCTTATTAGCATTTCAATTTGATTGAAAGAAAGTATCAGCTAGGGAGAATATGAATTTTAACAATAGCAGAGTTTGAGTAATTCCATGTAGAAGAGCACTCCTCTTCCAGATGTGTGCTTTGTTGTGGCTTAATTTTTAATTTCCAAACTAAACACTATGGGGACAAAGTATCTCATTCTAGGATAGATAGAAACAACAGGAAGAAACTCTGTATGTAGTAGGCATGTTCTACCTTGGCAGCATTTCTGAATACTTCTTTACACAGAGTTGCCTAAAGCCTGGAAGTCCTTGTTTACTCCCCTGCCCCCTTACTGTTACATACCTATTTGTCTAGTTTTTAAATAAAAACTTTGGAGGGAAAGTAATACTTCATGCACAGTCCTTTATTTTGAGCGTAACCCGCTGGGCTGATTTTCAGATAATGTAGGGTTGTCTGAAATTTATGTAGTGTTTATAGGTAAGTTGGTGCTAATAAATAATAATTAAGTCTTGGATTAACATAGCTGCTAAGTAAAGAACTTTGCAGCGTTTCCTGAAACAGCAAAATCTGAATAAAATGGCAATAGGAGGAGGCAAAAATGTTTGCCCTCAACTGCTAAATGTTAGGATTAGTGTAATTTAGTCAATACCAATTAAATAAACCAACTTTTTTAGATCTGCACTGAAGTGTCTTCATGTGTACATCTATTAATCACCATGTTCTTTGCTTTTTGGCTAGCTGCTTTTTGATTCTACTTCTGCAAAAGCTAAAAGAAACGTTACAAAATTGCAAATGCATCTTCCTGAAGATAGAGTGATGGTGTATGTGACATGCTGACCACAACCTCCCAACTGGTTAACAAGTAAAAGGCACTGGTAAAGGAACAGAGTTCTTGGTGACTGCATGGTTACCATCTAATATATTGTAATTATGGAACTTTAAACTGGACATAAATTAATGCAAAATTAATAGCTTAAGGTAGGGGTGAGTTGGGTGTGTGTGAAACAAGATGAAATGTCTTGGTATGCCCATCAATGTTGATTCCATTTATTGAACTTTTTTCTCTCCAGTACTGCATTTTTACAGAAGTTTAAATCAGAACAATTGCAGGTCCTCCATCTGAAGGATGGAACCAAATAATGAACGAAAATCCTGTATTGAATATAAAAAACTGCAAACTAAGTCCATATTCTGGCCTGCTGATAGACACTATTTCATGTCTTTGGCCAGCAGTCTGAATGCACGTGTTCCTGTATCAGTGGAACCTGGAGGAGCTAGACACTTTAATTCTATCCTGTGATATGATCTATCAGATGGCAATGGTACCAAGATGTGGCAACAGCACAATCCATCCTAATTGCAGAGTTCTAGGGAAAGGTCTACTGTTCCATCACTGTTTGTAAGCCAGGCTACTAGCCAGGGACAGGGCAAATCTGTAACAACAGTGAGGAATGCCAGAGAACTGCAGAGAGGGTCACTGTTACTGCCCAGGGTCTAAAGCTGAATCCTCTTCACTAAGTGGTGGGTACTATGGCACAGGTGCAACAGGCCGCTGCTGTGACACCGCTTGACTTTGTAGTGGAGGAAAGTTTGACCCTCAGATTTCAGATATTTCTCTCACCCATTCCAGTGTGGTAACCTAAATTGGCTACATATCACAACTCTGCATATAATTTCAGATTACTGATTTCATTTTTAAAAGGTTTTGTTTATACTTTTAAAAACTTCCAACCAATTATTCTTTGTTGTGATCAGAGTCCACTTATTAATTTTGGTCTTCCTTTTCTGAGCTCAAAATTTTGCATGCATCTTAAATATGGTGCAGGTTTCAGCCTAAAGGATAAATTGCAGCTGCTTTTATTACTCATCTAAGAATGGTAATGCTACAGTCAGTCTTCAAATCATATTACAAGAAGACTCATTTGTAGTAAATTCGAGTTGTTGTGTTCCTGTTACTGAGTAAAACTGCACATACTGGAAACTGGTAGTATGGCATCTAAAACTGAACCAATGAGGCACATTGCTACTAAATGTACGATGTAAATTAAATGGAAAAAGATTATGCCTTTTTTCTTACCTTTCGAATAAAGTAAAATAACTATAAATGGAATTACTGTATTGGATTTTTGGTTTGTTCTAACAAGATACCTGCCTGATTCCTTTTATACCTTACCAGTGGATTTCTGTAGCATGGTAAGATGAATTGTATATTGACTACTTCACAGTAGGTCTTAAACTTGTGTTTGATGAACGCCTCCTGAGAGCGAACAGGCAAAATTTGGAGCTTTGAAAACGTAACAAATCTTGTGTTGTGGACTCTATGCACACCGTCTTAGATGTGCTCACATGCGGCTCTTTCTTTGCACTAACCTGAGTTAACCAAATATGAGTTAGAATCAAAATACTGAACATAGTTTATATTACTATGTAAAATGCTGGATTCATACTTAAATTCCATAACTTCACTCAGAGTTCGCATACATGTAATCAATTATTATTAACTTCAATTTTAACTTTAGTAAATAGATGTCAGTTGTTTTTATGTTCATTTCCTAGAAAGTTACTGACAGCTATCCTTTAATCTTTTACACAACCTATCAACATTCAAAGAACAGCTGGTGCGTAATGAAAGGACACTCAGACACTGCAGTATTTCTAGTTAGCCGATAGCTAATCCTGCGAAAAGTTTTTGTATGTTTAGTGCCAGATTAGTGCTGCACTTGCTCCTATTGGCTGAGTTGCTTTATTGGGCACAAACTTGTTAGATGCTTATGCCTTATGGCTTTCTTTTTGAAGGCTGAAACTAGTGTGACAACCTGAAATTTTGAGGATTGTCGCAAATAGGAAGTCATGATGTAAACTTCTTTCAGAGCTTTTAATATGCACTAGACTTAGACACTCTGCTTGCCTTTTCAGAAACTTGTGTCCCATTGTCATTTGTTCTTTTCATTAATTGAAATTTTTCCATCTAGCGTTTTCTTTCTTCCTCCATTTTCCTTCCATTATTAAAGCGCTCTCTACACCATTCTTGACTTCTAGGATTTTAACCTAAAATGTTTTTCCATTGTTCAGCCACAACAGGCCCTGTCTTTGGCACAAGAGAAATAAGGTCTGATGAACACTATACTCTGTCACGTGACCTTACAGTTAATGTGCTTTAACTGATGTAGCATAAATGGCATGAGTATTCAGGTACTGCAAGATTTGTACTGCGGGTTACGTACTCTCAGGCTGCATAAAGAGGGCTAGTACTTTATAGAAGATGCCTTGGATTAGACACTGAAATGTTAAGGTGAAAGCAACTTTTGTGAAACGTTTTTAATATTCAAGAGAGTGTGCCGCTTCAGTAGGTAGTACTGAAGTAAAGCAGTTGCTGTATGTGGAAAAGAATACGTAGAAAGTTTGGACCCTTATGAGTTTCCATTAAGTAAAATTGAAGGTTTAAGAAAAACTGACTAAGATACATCTTGAACTAGTTGTTACTCATTTCAACATAAATCACCTACTGGGGAAAAAAGGAGGAGGTTCTTTGTAGTTTACCACTTTCTACTTTTAATTCAAACTGAATGGAATTAAATGATTTATAAACTGCTGAAGTTCTGCATTTCATGCACTACCACTGTGTACATGCAGTCACTTTATATATATTACACAGCAGCTGTCTTTGCTTCCTGTTGGATGTTGCAAGGCTTGTATGTGTTACCTAGATTACAGGAGTGGTACAAAAGATTAGAATTGACGTGCTTACCCACAAACTACTCTGGCAGACCACAAGACACCTTTGGAGACAAAAGCAAGTGGTTTCCAGTCTCACAGACTTTGTGATTTAGGACTGAAGTGCTTAAGTTTAAATTGTATTTTAAGTGAAACTTCACAAAGTTTGTCTTTGTCATACTGCTAGCTGATGTTTGTGTCTCTTGGAATGCTTTAATGAGTTTGCTTTGCTGTTAAATTTCAGTTTCTTATTTATATTACTACAGTAATTCAAATGTACGTTTGTTTTAATTTTATGACAGTTTTCATATTAAAAGCTAAATTCTGCCTCACATATATTCAAGTCCACAAAAGCAAGTAGCCTCTACAATTTGCGATTATGGAGCATTATTCCATGAGCCTGTCATTCTGCTGTGTATTGGCCATCTGCATTAGGGGACAGCTTTATGAAGGGGAGCAGCAACATACAGAAACTTAGTGCTTCCTTCACTTAGCATGCTTTTTTTTTCCTTAAAAAGCAGCAACATGGATGCTGGAGACAACTCTTTAAAATCCACTTTTAACGTTTTTCTATACTTGAGAGATCCAGTAGTTGTTTCCAGTTTTTCCTGGAAACAGGAATCCCTCCTATACAGAAGGATCCAGTGTTTCCAGTTGGAAGCAGCTGAAAAATACTCAGAGCTTAGTGATGCTTTTTTGTTTGGTTGGTTTTGACAAATTACTTGACATTTTTGACATACAAAATATTCTTTATAATCCCAGCACCTCTGCTCTTGATCTATGTTCTTCAGTAAAAAAAAAATTATTTCCAGATAAAAGGTTTCAGACCTCTATAGAGTCAGAGACGCATGGAGGAGAAAAGATGGTTTCTGGGAATTTATCTGCAATTTTTGTCTGACTTGTTTCTTTGTGCCCTATCTCTTGCTTCTCATACTGTTCTAGCTGTTGATTAGTCACCTTCAGCAGTCAGCTCAACTTCAGTCCCTAAGGAGGAGGATCAGCTAATTCCTACTCACCTGCTTTTGGTGTCTGGATAACATTAGTGAATTAAAATGGTTGGGTGTGTGGTTTTTTTTTATCCAAGGAATTTCAAAGGGGAGGATATAAAATATTCAAACTGTAAGTGGGATGAAGATGATGAGTATGGAGCATTTGTTCGCTTCTCTTCCAATGCAAGAATTAGGATCTTAAAATGAAACTGGAGGTGTGTTGAAAAAACACTAGAGGATATGATTTTTGCAAATTTAAAAGATTAAATTAATTTAGACCCAAAATCATTCCACATACTAAAATTCATGTTAATACAGATGGGGGAAAAAAAACTGCCTAAGTTCACTGGGGGGATGGAATAATCCCTGGAGATGCACAGATGTCACATGTGTAATTGAAAAATGGGCTACTTGCTGGAGTTAGGGAAGAACTTTCTGGGAAAGTACCACTACATATTTGTCTATTGTTTTATTCTTTCCCAGGCATCTGCTATTGACGAATGTCAGAGACAGAATATAGAGCTAGTTTTCTCCTAGCCATTCCACTGTAATGAGATATACTCTTAACAAATAATTACTTGAAATATTTTGAGAGGAAGCAAGAATGAGATTGTCTTCTAATGTGCAAATCTCATGCATGTGGTTTTGGTATTTGAATGAAAAACAAAATCCTGATGTTAGTGTGGCACACTGTTCCAACAGTTAGAAAACCCTCTGCAAACTGCCAATGTTAACAATATTTCAGCATGGCTGATGGAAAAGAACAAGATGACAGATGACCAGAGCATTATTATTCTGCTGAAATAAGGTTTTGAGGCTTTTAAAAGGCTG
This sequence comes from Cariama cristata, assembly GCF_000690535.1. Classification (NCBI taxonomy): domain Eukaryota; kingdom Metazoa; phylum Chordata; class Aves; order Cariamiformes; family Cariamidae; genus Cariama; species Cariama cristata. The sequence continues at coordinate 15,399 of NW_009633810.1, forward strand.
TATAATAGTAACTTTAAGTGAAATTCTGGTGATTAAATTCTTGCATATTGACAATGCAGAAAAGAGGGGATTTTTTTAAAGAAGTATTTCCCATTTTCACCATCTGAAAACTTGATGGCTATTCAAAGAAGTAGTGACCATTAGTTTATTACTCTTCCATTCCCACATACATATAGTTCATCTAGGAATGGATCTGATATTATGTTTTAAGAACCTAATGCAGTCAGTAAGATTCTGATATAGGTGTTATCTCATGGTCTGATCTTGCTCCTGGTGAGCTAACATTTTAAGATTGGCTTAATGAAAAGAGATATAAAAGTTGGAGATTAAATACTATGCTTTTAAAAGATTTTGCTTCTGTAAATATAATTCAAGACACTTTAAGTAATTGCTTTGAGGATAAATAATGCATAAGTTATGATCAAAGGAGTAATTGACAATATGGCTGAATTAAGGGTACATTTTGCAACTTTGGTGAGCTTTCTAGGCTTTCACTGCTGAAACTAAAATGGAGAAGGGAAAGTAAACTGTAGCCATCAGTGTGAAGAATTAAAAAACGCCGCCTATATAGGCCACATAATACAACACCTAAATAAAACTCCATGCACTATAGTACACAGAAGGAAAGTTTAAACCACATTAACAGTTCCTTTGGTCTTACCTACCATACAAGTTTATGGTATTTAAGCTGTATTGAAAAGCTGCCAAATTATTTCCTCTTTTTTTTTTTTTTTTTTTCTTATTAGCTAATAAACTGGTATGGTACAGGGAATGGTTCTGGTCTCCAGCACAGTTTAGTCCAGGTTGTCCGCTGAGGAGGTGAGCAAATATCTTTACAAGCAGTTAAATGATGACTCCTGCACTGGCCATAGATGAACACAAAGTAATGATGCTGCTTGTGGCCCACTGGAGTAGCACAAGATGGGTTGGCCGCTTCTAGCAGCATTCCCAGCTTCTGTTTCTCCTAGCATTTGGGCTTGATGGTGGATACCAGCAGGAAGCATTATTCCTTTCCTCTGTTAATTTTGTTACTAGGCTTCCTTTGAGTCGAATTCAATGCTTACCAAATCCAGTGTGTTCTCATCTGAAGCACTACTAGACTACATTCAGAAGCAGGGTAAATAAGTCTGAGCTTCATCATGCTATACTTGGACTGCTGGTTTCCAGCTACTTGTTTTGGATGTACCTATGCTGTGTTAGTCATGACTGCAGTGTGGGCACATCTTTAAGTAACTTCTGCAAGCTATGAATGAGCTGTACGTAGCTTTGCATGATGGAGATAGGAGGATTAACTGAGGAAAGTGAGTTCTAGTTAAAGTTCAACCTACTGTAATTCTTTTTGAAGTTTTCCTCTGAAGACACATTTATAGGGTGATGGCTAGCAGTGGATCAGATCACGTGGGCAAGCAAGAATGACAGAAGATCAGATTTATCAGCATTTAGATATCTTGGAAACAGAAATAAGTAACATTTCTTTCATCAAAACTAAGGAAAGGACGGCAAGTCCAAAAAGGCCTAGTACTCTTCCTGTAAAATTTATAATTAGATATAATGCTCTTCCACTCAGACTCTTGCCAACTTATTTTCCCCCTCTTTCTTCTGGAAGGAGTGTGCTATTTGCTTTCCAGGTAGTACAGGCAGATGTGTATTTGCTTCTTGGCAATTGTCATTTTACTTGCTCTCATAAAACCAGCTAATCTTTGTGGGACTTATTTCAGTCAATTTTTACATTGTTCTCACTTCATAGTTCTCACTAAAACTGTACTGTTTGTTAAAAGTACTGTATTAACTCTTAAAAAACACTTGTTTCTCAGTAGTGACTGGAATCACATTAACACCTTCTAATAGTTTGTTTTACTAGACAAATGCTTTCAAAATATGTGGCACTCTATAAATGTTTTCTTACTTGATAAGAAATGTTGTCCCTGAAAGGAAATATGTTAGCCCTCAGATTTACAAAGTAAGCATTTCAACTTGTGGTGGAAGTTCATAGCACAATAAATCATGTGCTTTTCTTTTACCGTATCTTGCAAGCACAGTTGGACAAGAGACCATCAGATTTTTCCCTCCCCACAAGTAAAGTTCTTGCAAGGCTGCTGGACAGCTAAAAATGTAATTGCTTTACTAGTACGTGTCAAAGTTACAGATCTTCTGTGCTGGCAGAGTCTGATTTAAGTGGTTGTGGTCAGTCTGAGGAACCTGTGATGTGATAAGATAGCGTTTGTGAGGTCATGTGGTTTGCAAACACCCAATCTAATGTAGCAGCTTTGTCTGCACAGGATAGTTAAATATATACTGTATGCTTTAGAAAAGTGAATTGCTTTATTCCTTTAATTCAGCTTGTCCTTGAGAGTTAGAGATGTTATACTGGCTTGATAATACCAAGATTGTTATAAAGTGTGAGACTGAACAGATTGGGAGTCTTAATTCTCCAATAACTTTCTCCAATTTAGTTACCCTGCCCTTAGTTTCTAAAGCTAGTTGTTTTATTATCTGGCTTAACTAAGCAATCAACAGGTAGAAGCATTATTACATAATGAAATCCATGTATATTTTATGAACATCAGTTGTTTAATTCAATTAATTTTGAATGGGTGTTCATAGCGTAATTAATACAGACATGTTACACTTGCCCAAAAAGGTAGGATTGATTCCATAATGATGGTACTCCATTCCACAAATCTTTGGCCACGCTCCATCTTCATCTTTGTATCAGGTAAGGTCCATTCCTCTCCCTTCCCCCCCAGTAACACCCCCACCAACAAAATATCTTCTGTCTCTCATGAGTGAAGGAAACCTCTAGGTGTGAGCAATGTAACCAGGACAGTGATGTAGTCTGTCCTCAAAAGGAACAGGTGTGACTTTGTTCACTTTGAGGGCAACCGTTTTGGGTATGAATCTTAACTGTTTCACTGCCACTACTGACAGATTAAATTCAGTGATAAAATAAATGAAGATTGGTGATTGTTCTCTTTACAAACATTTCCCCCCTTTTTTTCCTGACTGTATGCTACTGTGTCAAAGCTCCAGATCTGCCTTGCTGAGCAATATACTAGTTCTTGATTGCAGCATTAGAGATGAATATAGCTAGCTATGCATAACTAAACTAAGTCCCGGTTTAGAGTTTGTCTGGATTGCCAAAGCAAGTAAACTGATTACAGATAGCTATTTCATTATCATGACAATAATGCTCTGCTCTTGAGTGCTGAAGCTGCGTCACCTGTCTGCTATACTAATTAGGGCTATTTCAGGGTCTATCCTGTGTTTCTGCATATAAATCAAGTTTTGGGAATTGAAGAGTGGAGGGATTGAGGTTCTACTGGTTTGCATTTATCTGAGTAGTTGTTCCTTGCAAAAAATTTAGTGTTAGCAACCATACACAGGTGCCATCTGTGTGAGAAACAAGCTCAGGAGAGGAACACTAGGTATTAGCTTGTAATATGTCTCTGTAAATTTATCTAAGTGGGGCAAACGGTGGAAATGTGGTAGAAACATCTCCTAAAACTCTTTTTATGGCTCTCAAAGTGGCAGCCAGCACAGATGGAAGTAATTTCTGCAGTCAGAGGCAAAAATAAATGTTACTTAGTCCATTTAAGAATGCTGAGTTTAACTCCTGTTTTAAAAGGACAGAGTAAAAGTGCGAAATGATCGTTTCCTGTAACTGTTGCCCATAATGGTACATTTTCAGTCTCTGTATCAGCCAGTACATTCTAGTTAATGCTTGAGGTTTCAGTAACTTTTGTGTTTATAGATGCATGCTCTAGGGAGAAGGAGCATTGAGATTTAGGTAGTTCCTTGGATATAATAATTGCAGTACATTCAGTATGACCATGGTGCTGTTTTAAAATATTTTTGTTGCTCTGTCCTCACTCTAAATAAACACTTTCATTAGAACTTGTAGGAAGAGTTTCTGGGAACTTTGCTTCCACCTACCAACTAGCTACTTACAGAAACTTCCCAGGGCTAAATCAGCTTAGAACTTTTTTTTGGAATTGCATGCAATCTCACTACAACAAACTTGTCAGATCTTAGAAAAATTCCCTCAATAGATAAAAATCTGATTTACAGTATGAAAGACTGATTTCTTTTGAAAATAGTTTAAAAGTTGGGTACTTCCTTAGCACTGTTGCTATTTCAATTGCATAGTTGATACAGAACTTCAAAGTTTAATTTGATTACACGGCACTAGATCAAAACCAGATTCTTTAACCATATAGTGCAGTGATCAAAAAGTCATGACCTCCCATTGATCGCTTTATTGGTTTCCTGTTCTGATTCACTGGAAACCTTCTGGTCTGAACACTTGTTGCTAGTTTTAATCTTTGTCACGTTTACAATACAGCAGACTCGTCTATGGTAAAACTGATATACAACATACATTTAACATCTTATTTCCTTTTGGCTCAAGTGTTCTTTAACTGATAATGCTGAAAAAACACTTTTTACAAAAACTGAAGTCAGGAAATGTAAGAGTACATTCAGAGCAATATGAAATAAATAGCAGGACAACTGCAGATGATCCTTTAATGCATTAAAACTATGTCATAGATTTTATTTAAAATTCCTGACACGTACAGGGATTTTGTAAAGTATTTTTTATTACTGTGAGACTGAATATGACACAGAAGCTGGCAGTTTAAAACAGAGGCCAAATATTTAAGTGCTATTAAAAAACCCAGAAGCCTGAAATGACTCAGTCTTGGAAATTTCTTGCTGCTATTCTGCTTTTCCCTTATGACACACCGCAATGGTTTGAACTCCGTCTAGTGACATGGTCAGCAAAGTTCATTTGAGATAAATATTTCAGGCTGTATACCAGTGTGTTACTCTGGGTCATCCTTTTAAAAGTACAAGTTTCAAAAACAAAGGTAATTCTTTCCTTAAACAGGAGAATTTAGTAGTAAATCCCATACATGAGCTTGGATTCCAAAGGGTTAATGACGAGTGGGGCAGATTAATCTAATATTGTAATACTTCATAACCGTTGCTTTTAATCCCATTATAGATGACCAAAAAAAAAAAATATATATAATCTCAGTCCAGAGACTATGGGGTTTTTATCTTTTAAGAATAGCAGCCATATTGGTACAACCAAATAAAGCAGCCTAGGTCTGTTCGGGTATGTAATATTGTCATTCACTGCTGTTCTGGTTTGGGCCCACAACAGGCTTATCAAGCCTGGAGTTTAATACTTGTTCTGACTTCTGATCAGCTTCTGTTGTTGTCAGTTTCAAGTTTTGCTGCAATTGCTGTAACTAGTGGACAGGTCATACTGCAACTATATTAGATTGACCTCAGTTTATGAACTCCAGAAACAGTTGTACTGTTTTGAGATAGCGCGGATCAAGAAGCTCAGACACATAAGACCCTGGAGGCAACTGGATATGGACAGATGCAGTCTTCCTGCAGTCTTCCTACCATTAAGTTATGCTGCAAATCAGCCTTCCGTGAACCCTTCTGCCATACTGAAAGTAATATAAAATTAATTTTCTTTATCTGCTTCTTTGTGCTTGTCTTAAAAACTCTAACAAATCAAGTGAACTTTTTTCCAAGATTCATTTTATTACACTTCAAAATAAGGAGCCAAATACTCCACCAAGTCCTCTAAGAATTTTTGTCAACTGATTTTCATCTTGGTATGAGCATTATAAAATTGTTTGAGGGGCAGATGAAGTAATGCTAGCAGGAAGCAAATACAGCTCTGAACTCATCCATACAAAGCAGAGTTAATTTTCTTTAGGAAACTATTTTATATTCTTTAGAAATACTATTTTATAGAAACCACTAAACTTGCACTACTCTAGAATCATTAACTCTTATCAGGGTTTGCTGTTGATTGTGCAGGCTTCCCATTTTAGTCATGCTAAACTCAGTCCCAAATAAATGGCCAAATGGGCTAAGGTGGATGCCAGACAGTCTTGAGTATGCTGGAGTGCAGCTTGGCTCTTCCTGCAGGGATCCTACAGGGACTGGCTACAATTTCATTTCAAAGGTCATTGCTAGACTCCCAAAAAATTGGCATTTTGTTTATTGAGTGAAATTTCTGCTGTGTGAGAATTTTTAGATGAGCAAACACATTTCTACCTTTAAAGGATATCAAAGATAAAACTATGTCTTAAAAAATAAGCCTCCATGATAAATTAAATGTTCAGTAGTGATTTATTGTTAACTACTAAGCAAAGGAAGCAGTTTTGCAAATAGATTTTGAAATTGTCTCACTGCATGGTATTTGTAAGCATGATCAAGACGTTTCCTGCTTTCTTAAGTCAGAGTACCTAATGCACTGGATTTTTTTAAAACAGCAATTTCAGTTTGTTTGATTTTGCTTAACTAGTCGAATTTGTGAAATTGGACTCTGATTAGGATCTTGAGTACTGCCTTACAAACATCACTTTTGAGGGTGGGGGGGAAGGCAAAAGCAAAGACAAATTATAAAGCTATGTAGTGGTGATTCCAATCTGCTAAACCCCAAATTTGTGTCAAAACCCCACCATGAACACTTCAGGCTAACTTTAATACTTGTAGTCTAGGTGAACTACAAGGGGAAAAAAATATTTTTGTCCATGTTACTGTTGTAGTAAAACTTCCCTGAAATAGTTTTCCAGAGTTTTTTTAATACATTTTTAAATGTATTCACTTTCCTCCTTATGTCCATGACTCTTCAACAACCCATTAGAATGTGTTGAACAATTTGATTTCAACACAATTAGCTAATTTGCTGGGATTTTTTTGAATTTTGACATGAGATTAAATCTCAGGGAAAGGAGCAGTAAAGAGAACAGCATAGTAACACTTCCTATTTGAGAATATAATTGTGTATTGTATCAATTTCAAAAATAGTTAGATCTTAAGCTGAAGCAGAACATCTTTAGGATATCTGAGAAGACTCCAAGTTGTCCTGGAAGAATTTTAATCTTAATATTTTATATTAAAAAAAGAAAACTGCATGGAAGCAGTAAGTGAAGAGCCTATTTACTGAATTTCTCCACTAAGGACATCTCTGTTGCAGATCTCTTCCATGCTTGCCTCACAGTGAAAGGGAAAGATGGTTCATTGTGATTTTTCTCCCCTCTGCCCCCCCTCGCCACCTTTTTTTCCCCTCCATATTCCTTGCATATCTTTTGAGGTCTACAAAAATGTATTCTAATCCAGTTTTTAAATCTCTAGAGGTAGATACGGCATTGGAGAATCCAAAATGGCTTCAGTAAGAGATGTGGGGGTGGCCATCTCTGCAGCTTTTCATATGGATTCCAGGGAAGAGAAGCCTATGCAGTCCCTCCCAGCTGTTATCTTTCACACAGTGAGTCTGTGGTATTAGGGCCTCTTCCTCAGGAGGGCCAACAGTGATCAGGTAACAGGAGCAAGCAGACTAAATGGGAGTTCCTGGATTCAACATCAGTTTGGTCTGGTTGATTTGGGCTTCTTGAATCAGTCATTTCCAAGAATGACCCTTGTCTGGCATTGCTCATGGCTGCTATTTACAAGTTAATAATCCTAATTATGGCTGCATTTAAAGCTATGGCTTTAGAAAAAAAAAACTTAATGTTAACTGAAGTGAAACAGGAAATTCACTGACACTGAAATAAAAGCCACAACTTCGAGCTTTGTCCTAATACAGTTACAATGATAATACATTTCTAATTTAATAATCTTTTTCGAATTTATTTTTAAATTTTTTAGAGAATATGTTACACTTTCTAAACAAAGAATGTTGTCATTATATGCAATATGTGTTGTTGATTTATTTTACACATAATCTTATTTTACACGTAATCTTGAGAACTATGCAAGTTGTCAGGAAGCTCTCAAAAGACTATTCTCTACATTTTGCATATGATCCACATGTTTGGGTAAAAACTGTCTCATGCTTGAGGAAAATGAAGAATGTCTTTAAAGTTGGTTTGGTTTTGCATTAAACTTTTTCTTTGTTGCAGGATATATTAAACCATATTTAAGCTTTTTTAAAATCTCGCATTTTCAAAGATCAATAAGCAATGGCTTTCATTAAAATGCTGTGATACAGTTCTGTCACAATGCATGCCTAGCAGTCCCTTTCATTTAAGGAAGCTGATTCTGTTGGGGAACTTTAGAAACCCCATTTGCATTGTAGCTGTACAGCCATTAAACTTGCTAAGAATTGCTTTAGATGATGGATTGCTAATATTAGTTTCTGCAACTAGTCGTTTAGCTCATGATGTCTCCATTTGCGCACTGTTCATTTTGCGATGGTTTCAGTATGAATGTCACTCACTGTGGAAGTACAACTGTATATTTAAAAATGGGCTTCAGAGAGCTTAAGATATCTAAGGAGTTGCTTGTGTTCATGGAAGTGTAAAAGTAGCCTGAAAAGGCCTGCAGCCTTAATGTTGTTCATTCTTTTTTGTGTGCATGTGCAGAAATGCTTCTGCATTGTAGTACCTACTGGACATAGTATTTGTCTGGACTGATATTTGTCTCCCAAATGACAACATATTTTTCATTAATTCAGTCTGAGATGCTGCGACTACTTCATTTTCTGAGATAAGCATTTTACCAAAAGAAGTTACTGGGAGCTTTTTTTAAAGAAGTGATAGTGTACTAGTGTATGCCGTAAACTGGAGTGATCTCATCACAATGGGAGAGGGTCAGCAGTAAGTAGCAGTCAACTGTTAAGTATGATAAGGGATCCCATTAGATACTGTGGACCCGTAGCCTCAGGAATTTTTAAGAACTCAAATTGCTTTTATCATGTTAAATGTGATTATGATTTAATAGATCATAACTGATATTTTTAATTAGCGTGTAATTAGATTTTGACTTCTAAATCTTTTTTCATGTTGCCAAGTTGACAATGTTTTTCTGAATTATAGGACAGGCATTTGAAAATGCTTATGAACTTGTTTCTCTTCAGCTAAATGTGGTTAGATCATACTTTCAGCAACATTCTAGTTTTCTTTTGAGTCGTGTTTGGTTTTAAGCAGGAAATCTTACTAAGACTTTCTACTGTTACTAAGGTGCAGACAAATAAAGAGTGAACTCTGATTTTTAGATTCCTCTTGCTATAAGTAAAAGCACTGAGAATTCAGTATCTTTATTCTTTAAATAAAAATTCAAAAAACATACTGCCTTCTGCCAAAACCAGTTTCATTCACCCAAGGCAGTGGTCATGTTTTTATCATATTTTGATCTCACTTGTGTATTGCTTGCTTATCCTACTGTGAGTAGCTTGAATATTTATTGGCAAGCTATGTTAAAACTCTTCTTTACTACTTCAGGATTGAATAAATTTCAAGAATTAGTTACTGAAGCCTTTTAAAGGGAGCAGAAAGTAACATTTTAGCTGGACTTCTTTCCACCACTGAATTCCTAGCTCACAGGTTACAACATAAAAATGTCTCCCGGAGCTTAAGTAGAACTCTTTCATGAAGTCCCACTTGAAAATCTGACCTGTGTTCTCTATTTAAAAAACAAAGTGGCTTAGAAATACAACTTGCTTGCAACTGACTAGCACCTTCAAACTATTCTATGATTTAACATGGAAGAACTTTTGATTTGTACTAAAACTTCTAAATTTCTCTTTACTGTCTCTCCTTCATGCCTGGCTTGATGAGGCAGTCAGCAGCAGGTAAGAAAGTTTATTCTGAGGTTCAAGGATCTGATTGTTAGCCTTTTTTCAGCTCTTCTGAATTTGTGAATGTACACTGTTACCTGTTAAGAGTATGTACAATTAAAGTCTTTTCATATGTTGACCAGTAGGACAACATGCTGAATTCTTTAGGCACAAGAAGGTATATAAATGCAAACATTATTATTAAGATTCTGTTCTTGATTCAGCTGGCTTTTGAAGGGATAATGGTGACATACATTTTGGTCACATAATGTTATTAACCCTTTGAAATGTCCTGAAGACTACATGAATGTACTGTACTGAAAACTGGGTTGAAGCTGCAGTCATCTAGACCATACGACCTGGATTTGAGAATTAAAAGCAAAACACGTGGGTTTACCAGACCTGGTTGTGATCAGATTTGAGATTCTTGTTAAACTGAAGCAGTAATTGACTGTCACTTGTCGGGGTGGCAGAGGCCTAGTTGCCTTCACATGAAGGAGGGCCAATATTGGCTCTTTGTACAAGAGAAAACAGAAGCGACAGCCCCTGGGGTGTAAATCCATACTCTGCTCAATGTGACTGCAAGTTCTTTTTCCTTCAGGTGGAATGATTAGGATAGTGTAGACCGGGGCGGGGGGCGCAGGGCGAGTTGCATCCATGCATGCGCTCCCCCGCCCTCCCCCAAGTCCTTGGTCAGATTTCCCATTATCTTGATATGCTTGGCTATACTTCCTACTTTAAGCTCTTTTTCCATATTCAAATAAAACACTGATGGCAAGAATCTCAAGATACCTGCCTTAAAAAGGTGACAGATGAGCTTCAGTGTGAATAAGGTAATTAATCAATTGCAAAATCTAAGCCATACCTACATGATGGCAAACACAAAATTGGTAGTTACAAATCAGGAAAGATATTTTCAAGTTGTTGCTGAGAGTCCTCTGACATCATTAGCTTAGAGTGCAACAGCCGCCAAAACAGACAAGACAATGTTGGGCATCAATAGGAAGTATATTAAAAATAAAGGGTTTTATATTGCCACTACAAAACCCTGGTGCAGGGCTGGTCTTTATACCTCAAGATGGATGTAGAGAGTTTAAAGAAGGTCTATAAGAAAGTTAAAGGGCAACTAAAAATGATCAGTGGTCTTGAGCACTGCCTGTTCGTGAGAGGCTAAAAAGGCTTGGGACTCATCTGTGTTAGAGAGGAAGGCTCAGGGAGTCGTTACGATGTAAGTTTCAGAATCATGACTGCAGAACTGCTTTTCACTACTTGTTCCTGCATTACTAGAATTCAAGGGCGATTCCTGAAACAAGTAAGAGATCAGTTTAAAACAAATAAAGGAATTTCTGGAACTTACTGTCACAGGAAGCTGTGGACATAGACAGCAAATAATAATAAAAAAATCATCAGTCATGGACAACTGAAACCTCTAGGAAGAGATGCACTCTCACCTCTGCTACAACGGTTTCTGGACAAGTGAGTGGGGACTTGGGAATATAAAGGGAATGGATTGCGAAATTTTGTCATATTCACGTGCTTCCCCTTAAAAACAAAACAACATGGAAGTCCTGTTGTCACTGTTGGAGACAGAATATTAGGCTGATGGACCATTGCCCTGAGCCAGTAGGACACTTCTTACATTCCCATCTTGAAAAAAGATACTGCTTTTTCTATTAGAAGTGCAGAGCCTTGCTTGCTAGACTGTAAAGTTGCATGAGAGTACAAAACTTTTCATTTTAAGAAACCTCTATTCTAGAGCCTTATGTTGGCATTACCCGCTGTTATCTAATTGCATTGGAGCGTATGCTGTCTACAAGTTGTTCCAAATGCTTTGAGAAGCCTTACAGAGCCTTTCTGCTGCAACAGAATTTGCAGATAATCAGGCTCCTTCAGAAATGCTCCTGAACAAATATGAGATTGAGGTGCCCCTGAAGTATCTTCAGCTCTGAAACTACACAAAGCTGAAAATAGTGCATAGCTGTTCGCAACCTGTTCTGTTGGATACTTTTAATTTCTTGAAGGTTAGTTGCTTTCATCAATGTTCATGTTTAAAAAAAAAAAAAGCAAATCAGATTCTACCTTCATTTGAAAACCAACTCGTTTCAAGTATTTTCAAGATTAAAGTGACAGATTTCTAATCGTAAAATAAAAATAACATTCTGTTGAAGACTAGTTTTGTGATAAATTAATGTACTGACATTTAACGTTAAAGGCATTTGGATTCAAATGACAGCATTTACATTTTTAAGAAGTGCAGCAGTTTTGGCAGGTACAGTGTTTCAATTTCTCAAATTCAAAATGGCTGCCATAAGAAGAGTAATATGCATCCTACTGGCAGTACATGCTTTTCACACATCTCACTGCATTGTAATCTATCTTTCAGGTTGGAAGGGACCCTGAGAGGCCTCTAGTCCAACTGGCTGCTCAAAACAGGATCAACATGAATTCAAAGCAGGTTGCTTAGGGCTTTGTCAGTTGAGTGTTGAAACCTGCTGAGGATGCAGAGTCCCTAGTGTCTGAACAACCTGTGCTAATTTTTAACTAGTCTTGTAGCAATTATTTTCCCTTCATATTCAAACACAACCTTGTGTTTTGTGTTATGATCAATGTCTCTTCTCCCACCATGCATTTTGGTGAAGAACCCGTTCTCTGTTATCTTAAGGCATAAGCTCCTGCTTCTTAACTGTCTTGGTACCTCTCCACTGAATCTACTCATGAGTATCTTGTACTGAGGAAGGAGTGGGGTAGCAAGTGCAGAATAGGACAGATGCAGTCTTACAAGTGCTGGGTAAGGATCAGTTCCAATGATGTACTGGCTAAGCCTTTGTCAGTACAGCCTAGTATGCTGTTAGCCTTCGTCACTGCTGAGGGACACTGCTGATTCACGTTTAGCCTCCTGTATGTCAGGACCCTCATGTCCTCTTCAGCAGTGTTGCTCTCCAGCCCATTGTATTACCTGTAAAACAAACAAATTCTATGCTACAGTGTTTGCCTGTGCTTCTGGGCAAGACTGCCATTTTTCAAGCAGACAGAGAAGTTATGGAACTATATGACCATCAATAGATGCATCGCATGTATTTTCTACAGTATGTTTATGTTTCTTCGTAGCACTCTGGTTCCCCTTGGATGTGAGGAGTACTTGAGAAAAAGGGCAGGCAAGTGTAAAGCTGCACGTCAAAAGTGTTTCTGGAAGGTCACAGATTGTGCATCCTTTCATTAGAATAACAAAAAAGAACAACACACAGTTTTCCCAGACTCACTTTAGGAATTGGCAAAGACTGTGTCTATTCATTTATTTTTTTTTCACCACCACCATTTTCCACAGAATCTCATCTGGTGTTTGGAAAGGCTACTGCCTAAAAGCGTGAAGCCATGATTTTGTCATGTTACCTAAATACAGTCATCTAAAGGTATCACGTGTTGAAGTCTTCAGGAAAACAGTTGAGGTCATAGGCTTGGCTTTCCAGATGTTCAAAACAAATAACATTGAGTATCAGCTTTATAATTTCAGGTAAGCCAATGGCTTAACTGTGCAGACCTAAAAGTGTATAATTTCTTACTGTAATATGAAATTTGTAGTCACTTGTACAGCAGAGCTTTTTTTCTGTGGTAAGGGTGGAGAGAAATTGTTGGGTTTAGTTTTGTTTTTCTGTGTTTTATTTTCTGAGTGACTAAAATTGATAGCTGTTTTGGAAACTTCATGTGGCAGCTAATCTGATCATATTGCAGGTTATTTTTAGGGATAATGTTTCTAAACACAAGAATCTCTGTATTGGGCTTCTGTATCTAGGTATATAAGCTAGTAAAAATTACTTATTCCAGATACGTGTTACTGTCCAGTATCTAATATTTGGTATAAGCTGATTTCACTTACATCATGACTTATGCTGTGCAAGTGTGGAACTTCTTGGTTTGCTTGCCTTTACAGAAGGAACTTCCTCATGAAACAACTGCAGCCTATGTATATGTGAAGAAAATGCAAAAAAATAGCATTAGTCTGTGTAGTTATAACCAAGGTTTAGATCTACAGTATGTACCCATATTCATGACAGGGATGTTTTCATAAACATTAAAAGCTGGAGCTTTTACATGCTGTTAACATACAATGTGATGGCTTCTAGCATGATTATGACTCTTGTGATCTTTTTTCAACCCATTCTTTATTCTCATCTTTTGCACAAGCCCATGATAAGTACAGAGATTCCTTCTTCCCCAAACAAACAGGTAAAATCTTCTATTGGTGTTAACAGCAAGGACCTACATGCACTTTTATTTATCAAAGTGAATACTGCTTCAGATTTCTGAAATGTCAAATAGATTTGTGCAAAGAAGCTCTTCAGGCTTTTTCTTCTTTCTGTTTTCCAGGTCTCTGTTACTGCGAAAAGTCGCTTACAAAATAGCACTTGGTGCATCTTCCTTTTTAAGCTTCCAGAGTGACATGAGGAAGTTTCTGTAATGCATTTTTAATGTTTTTCTGCATCCTTAGGATTTTTTATCTTAATACTCTTAGACTGTCAAACTGACCCTGAGGTAGTTGCTACTAAAAGCTAGCAAAAGTGAAATTCTAAGAGAAATAACCTCAGGAATGTCTTCCATGAGTTGCAGTTATTTTCACTAAATTAACAGGGGACTTGCCAGACTTCAGAGCTTTAGGTTTTACTTTTGAATAGCCTGGATACAGGGTTGTAATAGTTTATCATTCCACAGTGCATCTTGAATGAAAATGTTATTGTATCTGTCCATGGTCTGACAATCACTTTTGTCTTGATTGATGTCCTCTTAAAATTGAAACTACAATCTATTTATGCCATACAAAGAGGAGTTTCTTGATCGGAAATCTCATTGAGTCTGAACTAGATAGTGAAAAGACAGTCAGTCTTGCAGTGTAGACAGAACTAAGCGTATTGCCTGTTTTTTTTGTGGCTGTGTGAAACTGGCAATATTCACTTGGGACCTTGTTCTTTGAGATTGGGGTAGGCTTTTCTCAAGTGAGAAGTTAGGTGATAAGGGAAAGAATAGAGCTGTAAAAATAAGAAGTGAAGGCCAAAAGTATTGTCAAAACAAATAGAAACTCTAGAAAACTATAAACCATCCTTGTGGGGATAGTAAAGATGCAGTAAATAGCCTGGAAGAATCTGTCATTAGTGATTCTAGATACCTTGGTTATTAAGCCTTAAAACTGAAATACTGCGGGAGTGGAAGGAGAATTTTGGAAAATTCCAAGTACTAGTTAAGACGTTCTTTCAAGGTCTCTGCTTGGGCAGTCAGAAGTAAGAAGTCACTTTGTTCTGATTCCAGCTGAGTTTCGAAGTGATCTTCAAATGTGCTACTTGTAGATCTAGCATTTAATTTAATCCACTAAGAGTTCAATGAGATATTTCTTGGAAATGTGGTTTGGGTTTTTTTGTTTTGTTTTTACTGCTGGACTCTTCAGCTCTGATTAACTGTTAACTTCTGCTTTTTCTAACAGATCAAATGTCTGAAAGGCCAGAGAGACTTCTCAGACCAACCCACTTTTGATGGGATTCACATTGTCAACCATTTCACAGGAGATGATGAATCATTTCATTCTTCTGATGAAGATTTTATAACTAACTCCATACAGGAGAGTGGGATGAAATTTCATCTACACAGGACTGGTCAGATGGCTTTGGATCACACAGTCGTAGACAGCAGTGACAGTGATACCGAGGAAAGTGCCCTTCAGACTGGGAATTCAGACAAGATGGTTTCCAAGCAGAGAAGAATGGAATCTTACTCTACTACTGTGTGATTATCACTGTGACTAGCATTGAAGACTTTCATATTTCTTTAAGGGTGAAATTGTCAGATAACTGAAACTATCCAGCAGTTGGTTTACATAACTATTGGATCTGGTCTGGCTTGTGATAAATATATACATGTACTGTCTATCTGCCTTCTCTTTTTGCCAAATCTTGCTAAGGACATACCATTGCTATGAAACAGGCTGGGAAGAAGTTGGTCAATGACAGTTCTGACAGTATTACTGAATGTTCCTTGGTTTAGAAACTGCAAATATATCATTTCTTTAATGCATAAGAACCATTTTTGCTGTTCACAAACACAGGAATTATTTTCCTCAAAAGAAATTGCTCTTGTGCAATATTTTATGCTCTGAACAAATGTGTATGTTTTACATTCTTATCCATTTGTGATCCAGATGGACCCTACTAAACCATCTGATCATGACACACATATATATATAATTATCTTATGCTTATTGATTACTTTTGTTTTTACTAAAGTTATTGGATGCCCACAGAAGGCTTGAAAGAGGAGCCTTTATCTGTACTACTTCATATATGCAAATAATGGTCACTAATGTCATAAAGATGTTTCTCACCATTTTCACTTAAATCTATGTGCATCTGCTTTTGATGTTGCTAAATAATACCTGGTCTGAATATATTAATTACAATAATGTTTATTTTGTATATATTTATATATCTACTCCAAGCTGAAAATGTACATTACACCATTTTATATGAGGAATGTAAATGTTGCAATATTACTGTTGCTGGTATTCTAACAGGAAAATTAATTCTGTATAGACACACTAGAAACGAATTACTAAATAAAGGCAAACACTAACTTTACATTAAGTTTCAGCCTAGCTACACTAACAGGTTCATGTTGGAAATGCTTGTTCAAAACACTATTGACTGAAATCTTTTACCTTCATATATATGTAATGAAAATAAATTTTTCATGATTTAACAAGGTTGCAGCATTTACTGTTTAGTCACTTCTAAGCTACAGCCCTTGGTTACTGCATAGTTACTTGCTGGCTCTAGATTACAGTGGTAGTTCAAATAAGGTGAAAAATTATTCCTGTCTTAAAGTTAGTTCTAATGAAGGCATGGTCAGTGCAGTAAAAATATGTAAGTTCAGTCTTCTTAGTTTCATAGTGCGGAGCTATCTGGGAAAGAAGCTATTGGGTCCTGTCACTGAATAGCTGTGATTCACCAAAGTAATAAGAGCTGAGCTGAGCATGCTGCTTTCACAGTCTCCTGGAAACTGAGATCCAGTAAAATGGCCCTAGCTTCTTGAACAGAACAAGATATTCTACTGTTATCATATGAACACTCACTTGCCCTCTCAGACACATTCAAGTCAAGAATATTCTTAATAGCAGGTATTATTGCTATCTTACATAATCAAATGATCCTTAAGACTTCTTTTCTAGCAATGTTTGCAACTGTTCTATCAATAAAAAAAAAAAAAGCCATGCACAAGTTAGTACTGATAGTCAGCACATATGTTAACTGTCTTGCTACCCACGAGAAGGAGTGTAGTTGTTTAAAACTGCAAAAGTGTGGAAGCATAGTGCTGAATGCATCTGCTAGTCCTGTTAGGCATTTACTTTGATTTTGAATGTGCCTTCAGAAAGAAACGGCACAACTGAGGAGGTAACAAATGTTCAAAGAATGATAGGGAAGGCTGCATGGAAGAAGCACATTCTGGGCCTCTCAACAGTATTAGCTGCCCAGGTGCAATCTAATTTAAGTCTTAAAGCAGGTGGGTGACAAATTCCAAGTTACTGATTTCTGCAGCTCCTAACTTGTCTCATTATTTCTGCAAAATTTCCCCACATCTTACCAGTGAATACGTAGCTCCTAGTATAGCCTGTGGAAATTGCCATCTCTGAGGTGGATTAGCTGACTGATTCTCATCCCTGTTGGAAATATCACGTATGTAAAAACAAATCAGGAGCACTTGTGTTCATTAACAAATAACAGTTGCCTTTTTTTCCTTCCAATGAGCATCTGGTAATTTATGTTTGCACCTGGATAATTGTTGCCCAAGAGGATAGGTGACAAATGTCTTGTTGCCTGTCATCAATACCAGCTGCAAGTCTCTCTTAAAGGTAATGTTCTCTAGTAAGTGGCAGGAGCACAATTCAGTTGGCGAGCCATAAAAATCCTGTCTGTTTGAACAGTGAAGTGTTATGATTTTGCAATAACTGCCTTACTGTTTAAGTGATAGCAAATGAGATTAGTTGGCAAGGGTTATTTCCTGAACTTTTGTGGTTTTAAAGTATACTAATAGAATAAATGCTGATACTGCATAACAGCATAAATAAAAATATCAAGGGAAAAGCGAAATTCCTTATCCAACTAACTGTATCTGTTGTAGCGATGAAGGTGAATCACTGGACACGCTGCAGTAGTTACGCACAAAATATCCTAGGAAGACAACCCAAGAGAGGCTGTTCGGAATCATCCTACTTTTTCTGCAACTATTCTGCCAAAAATTGGCACTGATCTTTTTGCCTATGTGTATTATAATTTGAATATGCACCAGAATAACGTCAAATCATCAACAGTATACATAATATATTTACTAACATGTCAATAGATAAAGCATACTAACTGCGCTACACACCATGACCTGGCTTGCATGACCTTCTAACAAACATTGCCATTCTCTTAGATATGCTCTTACATGCAGGCTCAAAGAGCTCAATGTGAATGTTAAAAGTGTAAGGTATTAAAAAGCATGTAAACATGAAAACTTAAGATTTGTGCATATGCAAGTGCCGCAGCTGAGAAGACAGTTAGGTGAAAGATGGAAGGGGGATGCCCCGCTATATGCAGAGTTTCCATGTAAATTACGTTTTATGTTTGGTAGTGAAAATGGTTCTGCTTTCCCAATCTGATAATCAAATGTCTTCACTAGCTAGAGAAGCTGCAATATTTACATTTTCTTATCTTTCCAGGTTAAGGGAGTGAATATTTTAGGTGCTAGTAGCATTTATGATTAGACCTCTTTTTACTTAAGTCATTTCATTTCATGTTTTAGAAGTTTTGTAACATTTGTGAAAAATTGGGAACATGACTAGTTGGGCAAAAGTACATCTGTGAAGTTAAGCAGCATGTATTACATTCATGGCTCAACAACTATTTGTTCATGTTCATCACGTTTTTTGACAAAATGCAGGCCTCATCTATATGCATATTCACAAAGTAGTGTTTTCCACTAAATTCCATTTTCAACTGTATGCGCAATTTCCTATATTAAGTAAAATAAATTGCAATTAAAGTGATTAAAAGAAGCATCCACATAGAAGTTTGCATAAATTTAACAAAATCACTTTGTAAATCTTGCACTATTGAACTTAATCAGTACTCAGCCCTTTCATGGAACTGCAACACAGAAGGAATTGCATGTTTCTCAGGGGTTTTTAACATAATCCCTGTTCTTCTGTATCACAGACTATGCTAGTGACTTAGTGAAACTTGATGCTCATATAACATTTATATTTTAAGCTAGAACAACCTAAAGATATGTCAGCATAAAAATACCCACATTTCAGACTGGATGTGCTGCTAATTCCCTTACCTGTAGAGGCTCCAAATAACTGATTTTGGGGGAAGGTAGAGGATAATGCAAATCCCCTAGGAAAGCCATTTAGTCTCCTGGAGACTAAAATAAACCCATAAAATAGAGGTTAGTATAATCTAAGTGGAAACTACAGTGTGATGCTTAATTATGCACCTGCTACTGACTCTATGTCTATTGAGAGGGAAGAGGAAAGCTATGTATCAGCTAACAGATTTCTGGATTTAATGAAGTTCATTTTTGTTCCGTGAAATACTTTTATCAGTACAATTGCACCAATATGTTTTTTGTAATTCTCTGAGAGTTTTGGTTGTTTGGTTTTTGTTTGGTTGGTTGGTTTTTTTGACAAACTAGCTCAAGACATAAGAAAAATCAATTAAATACATTTACGCACTAGCTCATAGAACTGGAGATTCTGAATGATGGAATGAAAAGCTCACGGTAAATTGACTTTCAAATACAGCATAAAGTTTTAGCTTCAGAGTGGAGAAACCATGCTAAGATATGCATGCCTATGCATACATGGACACTGATTGACTAAGATACCACCGCTAGATTCATGATGCAACAGCATAACACCCTCCCTTTCCAGGAATTAATACCTCATTTCACAATTATGAAAAACAAAAGCAATGTGGCATACTCTTAGAATTGTATACTGTGGCATAAGTGATTGAAATTTCTAGTGTACTGCTATGAGAACTAAAATTCCTGAGACCATTTTGCATAGTCTACATTCTGTAACCCATTGATTCAACTTTCTTCTGTTCGTAATGGAGGTAAGTTCTGTGTCTGCTCCTTCCCAAAGCTGGAATCTCTCTTTTCATCCCAGCCTTCAACACCACAGCCTACTGTCACTTGCCCTCTCCAGTTTGTGCTCATACTGATCATTACTTTTCCAATCTGCTCTGAGAGCAGAAGTTACTTTGGTTTCCCCAGTGATCAAAAAAATTGCTATCAAAATCGCTGATTAATGTCTCACATATTTATAACACATGTTCATGCCACAACAAGAAACATAAATAAGATAGGGATAAGTTGCTGGGGGACAAAAAAAAACCCAACCAATCAAACAATAAGCAGGGCATGTTTAAAAAAATTAAATATTTACAAAAAAGTTATTAAAAAAATACATACTTTGCAGCAGAGTGCACAGTGCTACGAATTCTAGCAGCTTCTCATAGTGAAAGTGTTCCGGATAACTGTGATCTCGGGTTTTATCACTTTAAAGTGTGTATGCTACTCACAAGTTCTCCACAGAATCACCCTCTACACTGCCTTCTCCCAATCCTGACTTCCACACACAAGAAATTGCTTCTCCTCCTCTACGTACCAAGCACCTAACCTGTCAAATCCTTTTCTTCAAATCCTTCCTCTTTACAAAGTTTCTCATCACTTCCAAACCTGAAGATGTGATCTGCATCCCATCACCTTTGGTGCCTTATCTGATGTCTTCTTAGCTCTAATGGTGACATCAGGCAGCTGCTAAGAACAGTACAGTAAATTACATTGAGTAGCTCTTCAGTCTTAAGCATGACTATAACATAATCCCACCCTAGTTTAAACACTTCCTTATTTATTTCTTCCCCTCTTTTGGCACTATGGGGCAATGATCATGTACTTACCATTGCATTCAACTATGTCTTACCAAGTTTTTATGTTTAACTTTGAATATCATACTTCCTTTGGGGGAAGCATTAGAGCAGCTCTGTTAAAACCCATCCCCATCCCCTACAATTCACATGAATTACAACCCTCTGCCAACTCAGAACACTTGGCTTTTGGCTTTTTCATACTGGGATACAGAATAGTTGGTATTGTCACACAGCTCTTGCAGTGTCACATGACCACCGCATACTCAAGGCCACCTTAAAGGTTACTGAACTGCGCCACACAGGGCACACCATAAACCAAGAGCTTTGTCCCTTGACTTCTGTTCAGCGTGCTGTTACTACAGGTAGCAAGCTCCTCTCGGGGTGGAAAGAGCCTGGCACAATGGCTGTCGGAGGCTAAGGAGTGGAAATTGCCTTCAGGCCCTACCTACGGATTACAGCAGCTGCAGCACTTTCAGTCCCTTGTTCTGTAGAGATAGCAACCCAGCGGCATTTCTGGCTTGCAAGATAAAACGCGTGAGAGGCGAGTTCCAGATAAAAAGGGCTGGAAGTCCACGAGATTAAAAAAGCTCATGCGCTACAGCATGAGCCGGGGCCGGCAAAACCTTGGGAGCAGAACCGCCCACCAGCTCCCCGCGCAGAGGCACCTGCATGTGCTGAGCAGCCGGCGAAGGGCAGCAGCGGCGCGCCCGGTCCTCAGCTCTGTCCGCCTCCGTTCCCCGGCGAGGTGCGCGGCAGGGTCTCCCCTGACGGCTCCCCTCAGTG